>NC_143037.1:7432500-7565000 GCF_057628025.1 Oncorhynchus mykiss | reverse complement strand
TAATACTTTAATCTAAAGCCTAGCCAATGACGCTGGGGTAAAAATCACTAATGCTGTCATCGGATTTCTCTGTTGATTGTCAAAAAAATATATATTTAAGCAGGAAAACATTGATATCATCTAGATAACAAAGCAAACAGACATCAGCCTAAGAGAGTTAAATTCATAACCTCGGTAAACAAAACATACGCCGACCGGATGACATTGGAAATTGAGCTGAAATATTGATTGATAATGAGTACAGAACAAAAATAATCAATAAGAGAGACTCCAACAATATGAAAGGTCTCTTATTAGAATCAGCAGGATCAATACATTCACAGTGACATTGTGATTAAGAGCAAGCTACTGCACCGTCTGTCTGGCGCTAGGACACAGAATGGAGCACAGTCACAACAACAGGAACAACAAATCATTTACCTTAGATTGATCCTTTGTAGTTTCACTTCACAATGGAGGAACATGAATGAATGAGTCCAATTCAAAAAATAAAATGGTTAATTAGCTGTGGCGCTAAAGAACTACAATTTTGCAGAAATGCTGCACTTGTGGAGTTTCAGATTCTGTCTATTAGCATAGGCCTTCCCACAGACGCCGCACACGAATGCTTTGACACCGTTGTGCACACGCTCGTGATATTTTAGATGACTTTTCTGACTGAACCTCTTCCCACATTGATCACACTCAAAGGGTTTCTCCCCTGTGTGAATGTGAATGTGAACTTTAACAAGTTGATTGCTAAAGAAACCTTTCCCACAAACGCTACAATGATATGGTTTCTTCCCTGTGTGAGTGACCATGTGATTCTTTAGAGTATAACGACTTGAACAAACATCCCCGCAAATCTCACACTTGAAAGAAGGCTTTTCTTCACCTTCAGTGTGAGCGGTTAGTTTATGAGTCTTCAGGGTTCCGGACTGGGTGAAGCTTTTGTCACAAAGGTCACAGGAATACAATTTCTGGCCCGTGTGAGTTCTATTGTGTCTGCTGAGATTACCGGAGGAATTAAACTTCTTGCCACAAATGTCGCAAGAAAAAAGTCTCTCTTCCTTGTGTGTCCTCATGTGTTTATACAGATTGTTCCTTTTGGTGAAACATCTACCACACACACTGCAGATGCAATGTTTTTCAGGCATTTCTCCAGGATGGGTGACCAACATGTGCTTTCGGAGAGCAGGTGCGCGGCTGAAATGTTGGCTACATACAGTACAACGATGATCCTTCTCTTTATGAGACATCATGTGGGTTTTTAAGGACACAGCGGTTAAGAATGTTTTGCTGCATGTTTCACAGCTATATTTCCTCTCCTCTGAATGTGTCTCCTCACGATAAGACAACCCTTCCCTGGTCTTTAAGATCTCCGGGCAGGAAGAGCAGCTGAATATTTTCCGTCCATTGCACTTGTGCAACTCCAGTCTTTTTTCCCCTAGAAACTTTCTTTCACAAACTGTACATGTGACCGTTTCCTCCATTAGGTGACCCTTCAAGTGGGACTGCAAAGTACATTTACGGTGAAACACCGCACTGCAGTCGTTACAACTGAAGGTGTTCTCTATGCGTGGTTTAACAGAATGTACCTCAAGCTGTTTGGCCAGATCAAAACCTTTCCTACACGGAGAACAGCTGTAGGGTTTTTTACGGGACTGAATGTGTCTCGTCAGAAACCCTTTCTTCCTGAAACATTTTCCACAATGGGAACAGGTGAGGGGTCCAGAATCCCCACATTGGACATCTTCTCCATCCCTAGCTGGGCCTTGTTTATCTGGGTCTGATGCAGATGGGTCAGCATGCTGACTGGGATCAACCTCAACTAGGCATTCCTCGTCCGATGAAGGTGAGGACAGGGGGTCAAGGTCCTCCTCCTGATGATCAGACTCAGAAGAAGACACCTCATCTGTAACAGAGAGGGTCATCTTGGTTGTTGCTGTGCACACGCAGAAAAAAACAGGAAGATAAATCATCTGATTGTTGAAAAAAGAAAAAAAAAAAAACACTCATGATATCATTGAATTTACACAGGAAACGGAAATGTTCTGTTTGAAATGGGTACTGGGAACACCCAACAATAATAAAAAAAATCGAAATAAAAGCTACTCACCCTCTACTGCTACTTTTTGTGTTGCTAGTTCCCGACTGAAGCGCCCATCTTCTCCACAGCTCTCACCACCTCCACCAGTATTCTCCACAGTTTTTACCTCCGTTTCGTCCACCATCATCAGCAGTGATATTTTCTCCATCAAGCCTTCACTCAACACTTCCATGAATGACGCAAATTTCATCTGAAAGATTGAGAACAACTGACTGAAATACGGATAACGTATTACAAACAAATTACAAACGACGTAAGGAATAATATGAATAATACTGGCGGCAGTAGGGCTAACGATGGACTCACCGTGTTGGTTGTATTCACACGCTCCATTTCTCTCTTCAGTAAACTATTCTCTTCATTCTCCAAAACAGCAGCACACTCGTAGAGGAGTCTCTCCATCTCCCTAACTGTTGTTTCAACGTATAACCCCATAATGTGGGATAACTCTGTCTGAAATATATTTTTGCTCGACATGACTGCTAACCGGCTAGTTCGCTTCCTATTCGCTGTCAAATGTTTCCGGTCCTACTCTGTATTATTGCCCGAAAGGAAACAAGCGGCAAGAAAATGGCCTTGCCGAAATCCCCCCTCTTCTAATTTCCTTAATTTTGTGGCTAGAATCAAATACTTTCTACGACACACATCAGAATCAAATACTTTCTATAGAACAAACGTCACGTCAGGCTAGTCAACCGAAAGTAATAATGAATGTATGTTTGTTATATTAAACATAGATTCTGGCAGTGGGGAGCGTTTCGGCACAACACCTGTTAAACTAGCATCGATCGTCAAGTCACCAGAGCAAGAACCTTGATATGTATTGGAAAGGTGCATGAAGTTCACAGTGCACTACTTCACTACTGTGAAGTTAATCATAATTTATATAACCTGTAGCCTAATAAACTGCATGTATTCCCCGAGTCGTAGTGAGAGGAGGAGGTTATTTCCAAATGATGGTTATTATATCAATAGTTGTGCATAAAGGCGTTTCCACCGCCATTTCTCGGATAATTAGTGTTACAGACACAAAAAGATCCCACCATGTCTAAAGAACAAATTATCTGTAAGCATTTATAAAATTGTACCGAAACGAACATTTTACCCCATTCATTTAGAATGTTTGGTTATGGAAATGTTGATTATTCAGTAAATATACATTCATACCATTCTCATTCTCCAAGTGGAAACGTTGTTTGGAGAGCTCACAAATGTATTTATGTGACGGTTTTGGGGATGTTCTAGTAGTTAGTTTACTTTTGGGTAATTCAAGGGGAGGCTGTATTTGAGCCTATGGTTTTTTGGTTAAAACAGATTTGACCTGAGGAGAGTTTTTTTTTCTTTGAATGCTGACCTTTTGAAGGCAATATTTTGTATATACATATATTTGTAAATAGCCTGTCATCTTCATCTTTGAAACATCATCTCTGTGTAAATAAATCCCAAACTCATTGGCACCGCAATCTGCCTGCCTCCTGCTGAATCTGGGTCATTATGACTGCTCGAAGGCCTAACTTTTACGTTGATACAGCGCAGCGTAGATAGGCTACAGATTTCGCGCCAACCTGTCACTTCAAAAACACTCAATAATAACAGTCTCTGCATTTTAAATTTATGGTTCTATTGGTATAGCGTGATATAAGCAGAATTCAATATAATTCCAATGCAAGAACACTAAATTGTCCCCATAGTCACTTTATCCTGGCACCGGTCTGGATGCTTGACTGCCATTTGACATCTGCATGGGGCAAATGTTGTGTGGTTATCCTTAGATATATGTACCGACTTGCCCAGAGGGAACTGTTGATATGTTGTACATGTTTTACTGTAAATAACATTTTAGGGGGGGAAATGCGCCAAAAATGCCTTTTATGTCTTAGTATTTTACAGATAAAAATATTAAATTAAATTAAACAAATAGGAATCCACAATCCGCTCTGGACAAATCTGGTCCTGGAATGTCTTAAATTTAACATGATCAGTGTTGATTTAACACTGGAGAACACTGGGAGAATATGTTTTTCCTCCGTTCCTGTATCAGTTCCCTGGTAACATGCTGAGTGATACTTTATTTTCTGATTCATCTGTGAGGAACCATTCTATGGAAGGAAGATCTGTGCACACTGGAGTTGATAAAAGATTAGAATCTAGTTTAAAGATTAAATATATCATATCTAAACAACAATCATTGCACGTTCTCATGGAGAGGCATCATCTGATGGAACAGCCAACGCAGACAGTGAGATTGTCAGAACGCCCATTGAGGGGGAAGGAAAGTACGCAAAGGGACATTGACAATGCTTGCATTTTCCTCATATCTTATAGTCAAATAATAAAGGCACCAGGGTTGACAGTATCAGGTCTGTCAGCTACTTTAGGTCTAGCAGTAAAGCTGGTGTAGATGAAGGTTTGGGTAATCATTACCCCCTATATAACCTCCGTAACTCAGGATAGAGTCAACACAGAGTCTTAAATATCGATAAGGTTGATCACCTGCCTCTCTCACAGCCCATTCCTGAGGAGGTAAGTATTGGTACAAGGTGTCTGTCTTTCACTAATCGTGTCATGGCTGACATTTTAATACACGCCACTTCATATATAGATTTAGTACAATAATTGATATTATTACCTACATATTAAATGAGATGAATAACCAATGAATGGGGAGAGACTGTAAATGTGTAATTAGTATTTAGTCGTCGTGGCATCCAACTGCACAGTATATCTGGTTCAGTCATTTGAATGCTGCTCACCAGTAATTGATACTCATTTGAAAGTCACAAAATGCCCAAATATACAGTGCATTCAGAAAGTATTCAATATAGTATTACATCCCATGTATTCTTCATATATACTTCATATATACTTCATATATACTTCATATATACTTCATATATACTTCATATATACTTCATATATACTTCATATTCTATCCACATACTGTCCACATGTATGTCATTTAATTCCTCATACATCATCCACTCTCACTCATGAAACATGGATAAGTGAATTATATAACCTTTGTTGCATACAATAAAACATAGATAATTCCACCATCCTTACATGACAGATGTAAATACTGCAGATTAAAAGGCCAATTTGGAAGGTCCAGCTGATCACTCAAATACATCCCTCTGGTCTTTTTTTTTTTTTGCATTTTAAAATATCAGCGAGTTGCATTTATTCATGTGTGTGTCAGAGTTAGATTCCTCTCCAGGACAGAGGGAGAGAAGAGGGTTCCCTTGGGAGAGAGACCTGCAGACCAGCTGGACCTCAGACTGGGACACAAGCACACACTTAAATACGGATACACACAAACTCACATACACACACACACACACACACACACTTGAATACAGCACACACAGGCTTGGAGATGACAACCTCAGTCTCAGACTAAATGTTTTTTTTGGGGGGGGGTATGATTTTAATTTATAATTAACATAGATAATAAACAGTAGACAACATGTCACAGACATGGATCCACTAAACTAGACATGATGTTGGCTGGGACTTAATGCCCAACCTTCTTTCTGACTCCTTCATTTGCATGACAATTTCACAGGGAGGGGTCATCACAATGCTTTGTGTGTGCACACAAGGGAAGGGTCATCCCAGACATGGTGGTCACATGGCTGAGTGTGTATGTTGTATTTTTTTATTTAACTAGGTAAGTCAGTGAAGAACAAATTCTAATTTACACTGACGACCTGCCTTGTTCAGGGGCAGAATAACAGATTTTTACCTTGTCAGCCCAGGGAGTCAATCTACCAACCTTTTGGTTACTGGCCCAACGCTCTAACCACTAGGCTACCTGCAGCCCCAAGTTGTAAACAAAATCAATCCCAAGTCTGTATTATTGCTCGACATTAGTGCCATATACAATAGCGTTGAAATATAAATGAAGTCAACCAAATATTTACAGAAATGTTTTCTATAAAAATCACAGACAAATAAAGTCATTCAGGCAGACAAGTGTATTGGATAAAGAATAAGGTCCCAATGAAAAGACAACCATCACCTACCGAACTACATCGTCACATGAGGCCATATAATGTGGCTAGTCTACACACTGAAATAGCCAATAGAAACAACTATATTTAAAGTGAGAGACAAACAAGTGAATCTTGATAGTGGTAGGGGTGGTGTAACGTTTGGCACAGGCACATTGTAAGAATACAAGAACAGTTAAATGCTGCCATCTACAGGAACAAAGGCGAACTGCAATGTCATCAGAGGCCGTGGACATGTAGACTATGTGCTTCTACCCTGATGGGTTAGATTACATTGTATTGAACTGTGCTGTAATATGCTATACCTTCTATTATCCTTCTTACATTTTCTCTCTTCCCTTCTACTCTCTTCTTCTCTCTTTCCTTCCTTCTACTGCGTCTGTTCTGCCATGACAGAGTCCTTCGCGCCCCCAGGAACCGTGGCAAAGAAGAACGAGGGGAAGAAGGAGAGGAGGTAGCGAGTGACCCTGGGGATGGGCGTGGCCAGCAGAACCTATTTATTTTTCCTGCTCACCGTTCACACAATCTCATTGGCCAGATCGTCCGGGCACACGCCAACTGAGGAGAGAAGGAGACCTCAGAATGTCCAGAATGAATATATAATTTTTAAACTCAAAACATATACCATATAGCCTAATGATTTTACTGAACGTCTTTCTAGACTGAAGTCTATGAATGTATATTTGTCTCTACTCATATACTGCCACACCCTCCTTTTGTTTGGAAACCAGTAGGTGCATACAGTATGCATGTGTTTGGAAACCAGTAGGTGCATACAGTATGCATGTGTTTGGAGACACTAGACAGAGAGAGCTGTCTGTTCAGTACACTGTCTGTTCAGTATGGTGTCTGTATAGTATGGTGTCTGTACAGCACGGTGCATGTTCAGTACGGTGCATGTTCAGTATGGTGTCTGTTCAGTATGGTGTCTGTTCAGTACGGTGCATGTTCAGCACGGTGCATGTTCAGCCCGGTGTCTGTTCAGTACGGTGTCTATTCAGTATGGTGCATGTTCAGTATGGTGCATGTTCAGTACGGTGCATGTTCAGCCCGGTGTCTGTTCAGTATGGTGTCTGTTCAGTACGGTGCATGTTCAGCCCGGTGTCTGTTCAGTACGGTGCATGTTCAGTACGGTGCATGTTCAGTTCGGTGCATGTTCAGTTCGGTGCATGTTCAGTACGGTGCATGTTCAGTACGGTGCATGTTCAGCATGGTGCATGTTCAGCATGGTGCATGTTCAGTACGGTGCATGTTCAGTATGGTGTCTGTTCAGTATGGTGTCTGTTCAGTACGGTGCATGTTCAGCACGGTGCATGTTCAGCCCGGTGTCTGTTCAGTACGGTGCATGTTCAGCCCGGTGTCTGTTCAGTACGGTGCATGTTCAGTACGGTGCATGTTCAGTTCGGTGCATGTTCAGTTCGGTGCATGTTCAGTACGTTGCATGTTCAGTACGGTGCATGTTCAGCACGGTGCATGTTCAGCCCGGTGTCTGTTCAGTACGGTGCATGTTCAGTACGGTGCATGTTCAGTACGGTGCATGTTCAGTACGGTGCATGTTCAGTACGTTGCATGTTCAGTACGGTGCATGTTCAGTACGGTGCATGTTCAGCATGGTGCATGTTCAGCACTTTTAAAAATATGTCATTTTTCCACGAACACACCACTGCTCTGCCCTGTGCAGCAGAGAGACACCCGGAGGACAGAGCACTTTCAGAGGGGATAACCTGCCATTGTCTGTCATCAGAAGAGGAATGTTGACAGAGGAGATGGAGACAACAGACAAGCATAAAACTATGATAAGAACTTTAATTAGTTAACTCCTATTAGTGTTGTGACTCACCACTCTGGGGTTCAGCCGCACTGGTCAATGACTCACCACTCTGGGGTTCAGCCTCGCTGGTCAATGACTCACCACTCTGGGGTTCAGCCTCGCTGGTCAATGACTCACCTCTCTGGGGTTCAGCCTCGCTGGTCAATGACTCACCACTCTGGGGTTCAGCCTCGCTGGTCAATGACTCACCTCTCTGGGGTTCAGCCTCGCTGGTCAATGACTCACCACTCTGGGGTTCAGCCTTGCTGGTCAATGACTCACCACTCTGGGGTTCAGCCCTGCTGTTACATGACTCACCATGCTGGGTTCAGCCCTGCTGGTTCATGACTCACCACTCTGGGGTCAGCCCTGCTGGTTCATGACTCACCACTCTGGGTTCAGCCCTGCTGGTTAATGACTCACCACTCTGGGATCAGCCCTGCTGGTTAATGACTCCCCACTCTGGGATCAGCCCTGCTGGTTAATGACTCACCACTCTGGGATCAGCCCTGCTGGTTAATGACTCCCCACTCTGGGATCAGCCCTGCTGGTTAATGACTCCCCACTCTGGGATCAGCCCTGCTGGTTAATGACTCCCCACTCTGGGATCAGCCCTGCTGGTTAATGACTCCCCACTCTGGGATCAGCCCTGCTGGTTAATGACTCCCCACTCTGGGATCAGCCCTGCTGGTCAATGACTCACCACTCTGGGGTTCAGCCTCGCTGGTCAATGACTCACCACTCTGGGGTCAGCCCTGCTGGTTCATGACTCACCACTCTGGGTTCAGCCCTGCTGGTTAATGACTCACCACTCTGGGATCAGCCCTGCTGGTTAATGACTCCCCACTCTGGGATCAGCCCTGCTGGTTAATGACTCCCCACTCTTGGATCAGCCCTGCTGGTTAATGACTCCCCACTCTGGGATCAGCCCTGCTGGTTAATGACTCCCCACTCTGGGATCAGCCCTGCTGGTTAATGACTCCCCACTCTGGGATCAGCCCTGCTGGTTAATGACTCACCACTCTGGGGTCAGCCAAAGTGTTGTACAGAGTTAATCTTGTCATCTTGTCCCAGCTGGCCCCACACAGAATCAACTTGGCACCACCCTTATGGAAGAGACAAGCACACTCTGGACTGGGAGGGAGGTATGGAGGGAGAAAGGAGTGGGAGAGAAAGTGTCAAGCCCTGATCCGTTTCACCTGTCCTTGTTCTTGTCTCCACCCACCTCCAGGTGTCGCCAATCTTACCCACTTATCCCCTGGGTATTTATACCTGTGTTTTCTGTCTGTCTGTGCCAGTTTGTCTTGTTTGTTCAAGTCAACCACCGTTTGTCTCAGCTCTTGCTTTTCCGCAGGCTCTCTTTTTCCTCGTCCTCCTGGTTTTGACCATTGCCTGTCCTGACTCTGAGCCTGCCTACCATCCTGTGCCTTTGCCCCTACTCTGGATTACCGACCTCTGCCTTACCTGTCCCTGGGCCTGCCTGAGGTCCTGTACCTTGGCCTCGCTACTCTGGATTACCGACCTCTGCCTTACCTGTCCCTGGGCCTGCCTGAGGTCCTGTACCTTGGCCTCGCTACTCTGGATTACCGACCTCTGCTTTACCTGTCCCTGGGCCTCGCTACTCTGGATTACCGACCTCTGCCTGCCTTGACCTGTCGTTTGCCTGCCCCTGTTGTTGCAATAAACCTTGTTACTTCTACACAGTCTGCACTTGGGTCTTACCTGAAACCTGAGAGAGAGGGATGGATTTAATTAACTGTGGTATTAACCCTGTTCAAGGTGGAAGCCTCTTGTTTCTGCATTGAACAATCGTTTTTATTTTTAAAGGGGTAGATCAACTTTAATATTGCAGATAGATGTTGGCTTCTATGTATGTTTCTTCATCATTTCCAATCCAATTTTTTTGTAAATAAATATATATATATATTTATATACAGTACCAGACAAAAGTTTGGACACCTACTCATTCAAGGGTTTTTTTTTTGCTATTTTCTACATTGTAGAATAATAGCGAAGACATCCAAACTATGAAATAGCACATATGGAATCATACAGTAACCAAAAAAGTGTAAAAAAATCTAAATATATTTTATATTTGAGATTCTTCCAAGTAGCCACCTTATCCCTTCATGACATCTTTGCACTCTTGGCATTCTCTCAACCAGCTTCACCTGGAATGCTTTTCCAACAGTCTTGAAGGAGTTCACACATATGCTGAGCACTTTTCCTAGGCTGCTTTTCCTTCACTCTGCGGTCCAACTCATCCCAAACCATCTTAATTTGGTTGAGGTCAGGTGATTGTGGAGGCCAGGTCATCTAATGCAGCACTCCATCACTCTCCTTCTTGGTAAAATAGCCCTTACACAGTCTGGAGGTGTGTTGGGTCATTGTCCTGTTGAAAAACAAATGATACGCCAAACCAGATGGGATGGAGTATTGCTGCAGAATGCTGTGGTAGCCATTCTGGTTAAGTGTGCCTTGAATTATAAATAAATCACAGACAGTGTCACCAGCAAAGCACCCCCACACCATAACACCCCCTCCTCTTCCATGCTTTACGGTGGGAACCACACATGCAGAGATCACCCGTTCACCCACACCGTGTCTCACAAAGACACAGCGGTTGGAACCAAAAATCTCCAATTTGGACTCAAGACCAAAGGACAAATTTCCACCAGTCTAATGTCCATTACTCATGTTTCTTGGCCCAAGCAAGTCTCTTCTTCTTATCGGTGTCCTATAGTAGTGGTTTCTTTGCAGCAATTCAACCATGAAGGCCTGATTCACACAGTCTCCTCTGAGCAGTTGATGTTGAGATGTGTCTGTTACTTGAACTCCGTGAAGCACTTATTTGGGCTGCAATTTCTGAGGCTGGTAACTCTAACTTATCCTCTGCACCAGAGTTACCTCTGAGTCTTCCTTTCCTGTGGTGGTCCTCATGAGAGCCAGTTTCATCAATGCTTTGATGGTTTTTGCGACTGCATTGAAATGTTCCATATTGACTGACCTTCATGTCTTAAAGTAATGATTGACGGTTGATTCTCTTAACTTATTTAAGCTGTTCTTGCCATAATATGGACTTTGGTATTTTACCAAATAGGGCAATCTTCTGTATACCCCCCAACATTGTCACAACACAACTGATTGGCTCAAACACATTAAGAAGGAAATAAATTCCACAAAATAACTTTTAAGAAAGCACACCTGTTAATTGAAATGCATTCCAGGTCCCTACCTCATGAAGCTGGTTGAGAGAATGCCAAGAGTGTGAAAAACTGTCATCAAGGCAAAAGGTGGCTATTTAAAGTATCTCAAATATTAAATATACTTTGATTTGTTTAACACTTTTTTGGTTACAACATGATTCCTTATGTGTTATTTCATAGTTTTGACATCTTCACTATTATTCTACAATGTAGAAAATAGTAAAAAATAAAGAAAAACCCTAGGTGTTCTAAAACTTTTGACCGGCAGTGTGTGTATATATATATATATATATATATATGATACATATTTTCCTTAATGATTTTCCACTAACCCTACCATCCCTCCCTTAATTGGAGTTATCTAATGGCCAACAACTCTTAGGCTCCTACTTCCAGTTTGTACGTACTATATACATTTTACGGACACAGTACATTTTACAATAGTTATCTTTTGTTTGTTTTTAGTCCCATCCTTCAGCTCCACTCAACCCCTCCCATCTATCTCTGAACACCATCCAGTCCCATCCTTCAGCTCTACTCAGCCCCTCCCATCTATCTCTGAACACCATCCAGTCCCATCCTTCAGCTCCACTCAACCCCTCCCATCTATCTCTGAACACCATCCAGTCCCATCCTTCAGCTCCACTCAACCCCACCCATCTATCTCTAAAGACCATCCAGTCCCATCCTTCAGCTCCACTCAGCCCCTCCCATCTATCCCTAAAGACCATCCAGTCCCACCCTTCAGCTCCACTCAACCCCTACCATCTATCTCTGAACACCATCCAGTCCCATCCTTCAGCTCCACTCAGCCCCTCCCATCTATCTCTAAAGACCATCCAGTCCCATCCTTCAGCTCCACTCAACCCCTCCCATCTATCTCTGAACACCATCCACTCCCATCCTTCAGCTCCACTCAGCCCCTCCCATCTATCTCTAAAGACCATCCAGTCCCATCCTTCAGCTCCACTCAACCCCTCCCATCTATCTCTGAACACCATCCAGTCCCATCCTTCAGCTCCACTCAGCCCCTCCCATCTATCTCTAAAGACCATCCAGTCCCATCCTTCTGCTCCACTCAACCCCTCCCATCTATCTCTGAACACCATCCAGTCCCATCCTTCAGCTCCACTCAGCCCCTCCCATCTATCTCTGAACACCATCCAGTTTTGATTCCTATTTGCCATATATTTTCCAACTGTGCTGTGATGTTCACAAAAGTTCTGAACCTTTCTAGTTTCATAGATTCTACCTATTGTAAATTAAAGATACCATTTTCTTTTTACTAAAGGTGGCAGGTAGCCTAACGGTTAGAGCGTTGGGCCAGGAATCAAAAGTTGCTGGATCAAATCCCTGAGCTGACAAGGAAAAAATCTGTTTCTCTGCCACTGATCAAGGCAGTTAAACCACTGCTCGCCTAAGACGTGGATGTCAATTATGCGGAAGACACATTTCAGTTGTACAACTGATTAGAGATCCCTATTATATTACTGATCGGTTGACTATGACTTTTTAAATCACTCAGCATGTTACATGGTTTATTCCCAGGCTATTCTTTAATGGTGATGCATTTATACAGTTCATTCAAATTTCCCCCATTTGAATTGAGATTGAATTACAAATAAGACTATCGAAAATCCTCACCACTTCCCACTCTAGACATCAGTGACGACCTCTACTTTGTTCTTGACCTTGGACTGATCTGGTAATAGATGTGGAATAGCATGGGCAACATCATCACACTGGGGACCTCCATCTCCTGCAGGAACGAGAGAGGGGGGCGGGGGGGGGGGGGGGGGACAGGAGAGAGGGGGGGGGGTATAGGAGAGAGAGGGGGGGATAGAGGAGAGAGAGAGGGGAGTGGAGATAGAGGAGAGAGAGAGAGGGGGGATAGAGGAGAGAGGGAGGGATAGAGGAGAGAGCGAGAGAGAGAGCGAGAGAGAGAGAGAGAGAGAGAGAGAGAGAGAGAGAGAGAGGGCATCAGTAACTGGAGCTCCCGAGTGGCGGAGCAGTCTAAGGCACTGCATCTCAGTGCTTGAGGCGTCACTTCACACAACCAGGCTGTGTCACAACTGGCTGTGATTGGGAGTCCCATAGGGCGGTGCACAATTGGGCCAGCGTCGTTAGGGTTTGGCCGGGGTAGGCCGTCATTGTAAATAAGAATTTGTTCTTAACTGACTTGCCTAGTTAAATAAAATAAAAAATACACAATATGTGATTGTTTTGTACTGCAGTCTGTGATGTGGTTTGTGATGTACAATATTTTAAGTTCCGATCATGTTTGTGTATCATTGACAAACAGAAATCATATCTCAATATGATGTTATCAAATAGCAAATATTTAAACTCTAGTAAACGCAGTGTAACACAAGTTCTACATTTGAGGAATGAACCTGGGATAAGGTGTCTACCGCAGGACAAAATTCAACACCCCTCTTCCTATATTCACGTAAAGACGTGAAAGAGGATGACCGAGAAACCCGTGGGTTTCACCATGTAGAGGCAGTCATATGGGTTTGACTCTGAACCCTTCCTGAGGACAGCTGTGCTCACTTCCAAACAAAACAAAACAAATCAAATCCAATTGATTTATATAGCCCTTTGTACATCAGCTGATATCTCAAAGTGCTGTACAGAAACCCAGCCTAAAACCCCAAACAGCAAGCAATGCAGGTGTAGAAGCACGGTGGCTAGGAAAAACTCCCTAGAAAGGCCAAAACCTAGGAAGAAACCTAGAGAGGAACCAGGCTATGAGGGGTGGCTAGTCCTCTTCTGGCTATGCCGGGTGGAGATTATAACAGAACATGGCCAAGATGTTCAAATGTTCATAAATGACCAGCATGGTCAAATAATAATAATCACAGTAGTTGTCGAGGGTGCAGCAAGTCAGCACCTCAGGAGTAAGTGTCAGTTGGCTTTTCATAGCCGATCATTAAGAGTATCTCTACCATTCCTGCTGTCTCTAGAGAGTTGAAAACAGCAGGTCTGGGACAGGTAGCACGTCCGGTGAACAGGTCAGGATTCCATAGCCGCAGGTAGAACAGTTGAAACTGGAGCAGCAGCACGACCAGGTGGACTGGGGACAGCAAGGAATCATCATGCCAGGTAGTCCTGAGGCATGGTCCTAGGGCTCAGGTCCTCCGAGAGAGAGACAGAAAGAGAGAAAGAGAGAATTAGAGAGAGCATACTTAAATTCACACAGGACACCGGATAAGACCGGAGAAGTACTCCAGATATAACAACCTGACCCTAGCCCCCCGACACATAAACTACTGCAGCATAAATACTGGAGGCTGGGACAGGAGGGGTCAGGAGACACTGTGGCCCCATCCGATGATACCCCCGGACAGGGCCAAACAGGAAGGATATAACCCCATCCACTTTGCCAAAGCACAGCCCCCACACCACTAGAGGGATATCTTCGACCACCAACTTACCATCCTGAGACAAGGCCGAGTATAGCCCACAAAGATCTCCGCCACGGCACAACCCAAGGGGGGGCGCAAACCCAGACAGCAAGATCACGTCAGTGACTCAACCCACTCAAGTGATGCACCCCTCCTAGGGACGGCATGAAAGAGCACCAGTAAGCCAGTGACTCAGCCCCTGTAATAGGGTTGGAGGCAGAGAATCCCAGTGGAAAGAGGGGAACCGGCCAGGCAGAGACAGCAAGGGCGGTTCGTTGCTCCAGAGCCTTTCCATTCACCTTCACACTCCTGGGCCAGACTACACTCAATCATATGACCCACTGAAGAGATGAGTCTTCAGTAAAGACTTAAAGGTTGAGACCGAGTCTGCGTCTCTCACGTGGGTAGGCAGACCATTCCATAAAAATGGAGCTCTATAGGAGAAAGCCCTGCTCTCAGCTGTTTGCTTAGAAATTCTAGGGACAGTTAGGAGGCCTACGTCTTGTGACCGTAGCGTACGTGTAGGTATGTACGGCAGGACCAAATCAGAAAGATAGGTAGGAGCAAGCCCATGTAATGCTTTGTAGGTTAGCAGTAAAACCTTGAAATCAGCAATTGCCTTAACAGGAAGCCAATGTAGGGAGGCTAGCACTGGAGTAATTTGATCAAATTTCTTTGGTTCTAGTCAGGATTCTAGAAGCCGTATTTAGCACTAACTGAAGTTTATTTAGTGCTTTATCCGGGTAGCCGGAAAGTAGAGCATTGCAGTAGTCTAACTTAGAAGTAACAAAAGCATGGATTCATTTTTCTGCATCATTTTTGGACAGAAAGTTCGTCAAAAGAGAGATCAGGGTCCAGAGTAACGCCGAGGTCCTTCACAGTTTTATTTGAGACGACTGTACAACCATCAAGATTAATTGTCAGATTCAACAGAAGATCCCTTTGTTTCTTGGTGGAACGTTTGCAGCCATCCACTTCCTTAAGTCAAACCCACACCAAACCCCAAGGCCTACTTCCAAACCCACCCCAAACCCCAAGGCCTACTTCCAAACCCACACCAAACCCCAAGGCCTACTTCCAAACCCACCCCAAACAACAAGGCCTACTTCCAAACCCACCCCAAACCCCAAGGCCTACTTCCAAACCCACACCAAACCCCAAGGCCTACTTCCAAACCGACCCCAAACCCCAAGGCCTACTTCCAAACCCACCCCAAACCCCAAGGCCTACTTCCAAACCCACTACCAAACCCCAAGGCCTACTTCCAAACCCACCCCAAACCCCAAGGCCTACTTCCAAACCCACCCCAAACCCCAAGGCCTACTTCCAAACCCACCCCAAACCCCAAGGCCTACTTCCAAACCCACCCCAAACCCCAAGGCCTACTTCCAAACCCACCCCAAACCCCAAGGCCTACTTCCAAACCCCAAGGCCTACTTCCAAACCCACCCCAAACCCCAAGGCCTACTTTCAAACCCCAAGGCCTACTTCCAAACCGACCCCAAACCCCATGGCTCTAGATCTACAAGGATTGGCTAGGAACATGCATATGGCAAAGACACCACTTAACCACCTAGAGAGCAAACACTTCTTTTTTACTCCTACACTCTAGAAAAAAAGGTGCTATCTAGAACCAAACGGGTTCTTTGGCTGTACCCATAGAATAACCTTTTGAAGAACCCCATTTGTTTCCAAGTAGAAGCCTTTTGGGTTCCAGGTAGAACCCGTTCCACAAAGGGTTCTACATGGAACCACAAAGAGCTATACATGTAACCAAAAAGGGTTCTCTATGGGGACAACCGCAGAACCCTTTTGGAACCCTTTTTTCTAAGAGTGAACTTTACTCGTCACACTGACAATATTACTAAAATATAGCCACACCAGTAGCCCCAATCATGTACAGTCACTGTATACAAAATACAATACACACAACATCCCCCCCTCTAATCTATGTATATCCCTGTCTTTCCCCTGTGGATGTGAGCCTCCAGGGTTTTGCAGGGTGAGTGTGGTAGCACTGACTGGCCATGTAAAGAGTGTCTGAGGACAACACCGAAAAATACCTTGGACCGGACCAAGTTGCCTGTTGCCACAAAATGCCTTTCTGTCACCTCGAGGCTAGTCACTAAATTCCCCCCAGGATAGTCATTAAATGCCCCCCCAGGATAGTCACTAAGTGCCTCCAGGATAGTCACTAAATGCCTCCAGGATAGTCACTAATTGCCTCCAGGATAGTCAATAAGTGCCTCCAGGATAGTCAATAAGTGCCTCCAGGATAGTCACTAAATGCCTCCAGGATAGTCATTAGATGCCTCCAGGACAGTCATTAAATGCCTCCAGGATAGTCACTAAGTGCCTCCAGGATAGTCACTATGTGCCTCCAGGATAGTCACTAAATGTCTCCAGGATAGTCATTAAATGCCTCCAGGATAGTCACTAAATTCCTCCAGGATAGTCACTAAATGTCTCCAGGATAGTCATTAAATGCCTCCAGGATAGTCACTAAATGCCTCCAGAATAGTCACTAAATGCCTCCAGGATAGTCACTAAATGCCTCCAGGATAGTCACTAAATGCCTCCAGGATAGTCATTAAATGCCTCCAGGATAGTCACTAAATGTCTCCAGGATAGTCATTAAATGCCTCCAGGATAGTCACTAAATGCCTCCAGGATAGTCACTAAATGCCTCCAGGATAGTCACTAAATGCCTCCAGGATAGTCACTAAATGCCTCCAGGATAGTCACTATGTGCCTCCAGGATAGTCACTATGTGCCTCCAGGATAGTCGCTAAATGTCTCCAGGATAGTCATTAAATGCCTCCAGGATAGTCACTAAATGCCTCCAGGATAGTCACTAAATGCCTCCAGGATAGTCACTAAATGCCTCCAGGACAGTCATTAAATGCCTCCAGGATACTTGCACTGTGTCACACCCAGGATAGTCCCTGGGTACCCCTAGGAAGGAAATTTGGACACAAACACATGACCTTACCCGCCCTATATAATAAGAAATATAACTTATCGTGACACCAATTCTCATTAACAAAAGCGATATGCATGCTCTGTATGCAGGCACCACAGCACAGCACAACCAAAGCTACAGCGCACACACACACACACAGACACACACACACACACACACACACACACACACAGACACAGACACAGACACACACACACGCACACACACACGCACACACACACACACACACACACACACACACACACACACACACACACACACACACACACACACCTGTAATCTGAGTTATTCTCGGATCACTTACAGTTTGCGTAAGGCAATAATCATCTGTTGTTTTCCAGGTTCAGTTAGGTAACCGATCTATGCCTCTATCCCTTCGTCCATTCAAATGTATTATCTCTGTCTGAAAATAAGCTTATTGTTAGCATCAGAACTATTCAGACGCTTTACTTGTCACTGATTAATGAATAGGTTACCAATCAGTTTTTAAAGTAGCAAAACTGTGAGAAAGGGTGGTGTGGTAGTTACTGCAATTGAACTGCAACTGTGTAACTAAATGCCAAACATATTACTTTATCGCACTCCATCTACACTGTATCAACAAAATAATTGAACAACAATGTGAACAGATTCTACAGTTGTGTGCCTTGTTGATTGTCGCATTATGAGTAGGCATATACAGTGCCCAAAATCTATTTTAGAAGGTTCACTATGGGCATGCAGACTATGTTGATAACAAGTAGGCTACCTCTGTATGCAGATGTTATCATTGACATCTGAGGACTAATTTACAGTGTGGTGGAAAAACCACTAAGAAGGCAGTCCGATCTCAATATACTAAAACTTTATTTGAACATGCGTGGGGGAAAAACCAATTCGATTCATTCTCATTTTATAAAGACCGAGGATGGGTGGGGTGTTTCACATACCCTTCTGCTTGTCGTCGCAGATAGTAGGACAGACTTGTGATACTAGACTGTAGGAACATTACAATGGTACGTGAAAGATTTGGGATTTTCAGGCATTTGTCAGAAACCACGACTTGAAAACTCTACGGATTGAAAGAATGCCTGTGTAAATTGGATGTTACACGTTCAGCAACAGAAAAGCTGAGCTATAATCACAGAAGACACGTTGATGCCCATCACTTAATAGCCTTGAGGATGGCAAAGTTGACAGACAGCATAAAATATGACAACACGGTGTCCGCAGTTGAAAAAATGCTTTAGAATGCTAACTTGAAGCAGTTTAAGTTGAAATGGTGCTGGTATAGCGGAGGCAGGGGCCCCTGTTGTCTTTGTGATGACTTGCTGTAACTCCATGGTTCTAAATCAGTAGTTGTTTAGTGTTGAAAACGTTAACTTGCTTAACCATGCTGCAGGTGATAATAACGGCTTGTCACTTTGCCGTATTTGCTTTGTCACCGGACAGATGTTTCTCTCTGGTTTTGTGATGAAACAAACGTATCTGTTGTTGAATTTATTCCGCCACTGTGTGATTGTTGTCTTTTTGTTGTCACGGCCTTATTGTATATCACGGTGGCGTGTGAACTAATGGGTTATAGAACAAACAACACAATTATCACAAGGTTGTAGGTTGTAATATGGCTTTTTTACTGCCTTGACTTGGCTTCCTAGAGATTTTACCAAGCACCGCTACTGGTTTTGTCCCTGGTACTTATTCCACTAGCTATTGATCCTGGGTTGGCTTTAGGATGGGATAACAGAAGAGAAATCTGATTCTAGATCCGTTTCAGAGGCACAAATGGGCATTGGAGCTCTCCGTGTGGCCAATGGTTTATGTATACTAGAAGACTAGTAGGGGGCGCTGTTTCGAAGCCACCACTCCTCCATTTTACTACTGTCCCATCGTTGTAACAATGATTTTAGAAGCAATAGAAAAACATTTGTTTTTGCCACGTTTAATCGATTACAAACACCTTAATGCATAATGCTATTAAATTATATCATGTGAGCTTAACATATGAATAAAAACATTTAGAAATACATTTTCCTTAAAGTATACTTTTTTTGAGATAATTAATGTTACTGTCCCCACTACAACAACAACAACAAAATACATAAAATAAATGTAATTTTGTCCTTGAAACATTTAACTTAAATCATGTAGAATTCACTTCATTCTATGAGGACTGCATCTTCTGCAGATTACCAATATGGCCGACTGGTAATTCAAAGCCTGTCATTGGCCAACACAAAGCAGAAAAACACAAAGCAACAACAACACAATCTAGTGTTTATTCGTTATTGTTGCGTCCCCATCCCTAGCTAGATGGCGTTGTAGAGCAACTATCGCGAGATACCATGACAATTCCATCAGAAGATCTGTGCGTCCGCGACCTCCCTCCCATTGGTTAAGAGATCTCCCGGAAGAAAAAAAAAGAAGAAGAAAAATGAACCCAGGGGCGCTGCTATCCATGGAAACCAAAACCGAAAAACTCGTGTGTGCTTCAATGATTGTGTAAGAAGCGCTTCGTCTGAGTACTATGTGTCAGCGGGGAGTTAATTACGCAGAAGCTTTGTATTCCACACTACCTAAATACCTAGCTAGGCGAGACGATTTTATTACCCAGCTTGCTAGCCAGTGAATAAACAGTCGTGATAAACTTCGCAAAGAGTTACTGTTACGTTTGTAGCTAGTTAGCGCTTGCTAGCCAGCTACCTCCACTTTTGTGATTTTTTTTCCCCTTTCAATGGGTGTAACTTAGGTTACCACCCGATGGAAGCTGTTACCTTGGAGCTTGAGGCTGCGAACACTGTGCAATTTCTATTTTTGTGGTTCGCACAATAACATTGGCTAGTTAGCTAACTATCGATTACAACAAAAACTACCTTGTTACTCGCTTGCCTTTGTGGATACAGGCCATGGACTGAGTAACGCACACGAATGGTGTCGTCTAGCAGTCAATATTGGATAATGTACATTGGGTACAACTAAACAACACAAGACCTTTGAATATGGACTGTGTGTGTGTGTGAACTGGAGACCGCTTGTTATTGGGATCATCATGCAATTGGATTGCTGGGACCATGTGCCAAATTGGATGAAATAAACGTAGCTAAAGAAAACAACGGAATTAAACACTGTCTACATTTTTTTCATTCTTTTTTTTTCTTTCACGTTTGCATTTTACGGTGAACGGAGGCGAAATACAATGTCTACGGCGAAAGACAACTCTTGCAGGAAATTCCAGGCGAACATTTTCAATAAAAGTAAATGTCAGAATTGCTTCAAACCTCGGGAGTTGCATCTCTTGACCGATCAAGATCTGAATCAGGTAATGCGTTGTTATTGTGGTGCTGTTGCCACATTGTAGCATAGGTGCTTGTAACGTGAACTCGTTGCTAATCTAGCTACAATATAACCATTTGGGCGTGTCGAGCTTGCTGTTGCTGGCAGGTTATGTAATAATTGAATTAAACAGTTAGCTAGTCAAACTTGCAATGGAACTTCGCATAGTATTGTAGGTTTTTATACCAGAGTTTTAAAACGGTGACACAGTGTTGACCTATTTCATGCTGTCTACTTTGAAATCTTAACATCAAATTTTATTGGTCACATACACCATATTTAGCAGATGTTATTGCGGCTGTAGCGAATTCCTCAAGTCTATTAATCAGCTTTCGTATTGCCAATAGTGTGTGTTTGTAAGACATTCAGGCTGTATCCTCATTCAGTAACTGTTTACCCTGCTTCAGCCTGACAAACTAAGGTGTGGTTCTGATGGGAAGAACCAGTGTTTCTCGCAATCATCAACCACTGGTTCAAGTGGAGGAATAAGATGTGATAATATGACAATCGTGGAAAGCCACAGATGAACATTTTAGATTTGAATAGATGGATGAACCAGGGTTTTGACTAGCTTCTGGTTAGAAATAACATTTTATAACTGGCAAATCACACCACCCATCCAAAAGGAGGAATCAGCTGACTCATCATGGGTCCTGACCCAATATTTGGGAGACATTGACCTGAACGATCCCCTTGTCCCATAGGGCTGGCATTGGCAAGCAGGGTCACCAGCTGACTCGGGGGCATTGTCTGCCACACACAGATATCTGTGGACACAAACAATACGGTGGTGCCCTCCTGAATGTGACCCCGGCCGTGGGTTCTCTGCAGCTGAGCTGACTCAAGATTAGGGGTGTAGTGGTTCACCAAACCCATTGTTTGGTACTTACTGCGGTTTCGGGGTCAAAGTGCAGTTTCAATAAACAGCGGGAAAATGAAATGCCAAAAATGTTTTTTTGTTTATTTAATGAAATCCAAAGTGTTGTTATTCCTGACTCCATACAAGATCATCAGTTGTATAAGGCCTGATCCAAGTCGAATCACATACGAGCACCATAGGGAATAACAACACTGGACTTTCTTAAACGAAAACACACAATTACTCATCAACTATGCATCATACGGGGATGATTTCTGTATTTTGAAAGTTACATATCTTGAAAACTTGATTGCTGACAAGTGCAACACGGGTTCATTGGCCAACTCATTGACAACATTGACTTTAGCTTGCTTACATAGAGCGGGGTACTTCCTGTTTATTGAAATGGGTGCGAGATGGAGAAGTTTATAACGTGGTTCGAGCACTTTCACAAGGTGCTGAAAACCCCTGTTCTTAACCACTGAGATTGGGCGCATATCCGTGGCTATTAACATACCTTTCTCTCTAATTCTATTTGGCCCGGTCAGAATCGTCTGCGGACGGGGGGCTTGAATGCAGAGGGGAGAAGTTTATTATTATTATAGATTTTTTTTGCGTTTTCGTCTTGCTTCGGTGTCTGTGTAAATGTGTCTATGTATTTGAGGTGTTGGCAGTTGCACAGGCTATTCTGGTTGAGCAGTGGCAACATATACCCTCTATGCCCTTCGCTGTTGTAATCTACTGGGAAGATGTGGGAAATGTTCCCAAACTAGAGGTTTAACCGATGATGAAGATCCTCCTGGTTTATCCACCACTCTCCACGATACACAACTAGTTCCCCGCTGCGCCTCACAAAAGGACCGTTTTCAAATGGGCCAGTTAAGATTCACATTTTTGATTACAATGTGCACATTGGCTCTAGTTGTTTTTAATGGAATAGTCTGAGATGGTTTTTTTTTTCATCTCAGTAATTAGAGGCATACAATGCAGCGTTATAGGCATAGTGTCTTTTTTTTTCATCTATTGTTTTTCCGTATTCATCCGATTCACAGTGCGGACCAGAGGTACCGACCGGGTTTGGTACCAATACGTGGACCGTTACACTCCTGCTCAAGATGTTGGTACACAACTGAAAATATGAAGCTCTAGATTCAAGTAGACACACAAAGTGTGGACTTGAGTACACATCCGTTAGAAACAAAGCACCATCAAGTCTTTGGTTGAAATGACACGTTTCCAGTCCAAAAAGAAGAAGCTTATCTCGCCTTTTCCTTCAGCCAGCGAAGTAGTGAATGAGAAGATCTGTCTTCCAGATCGTTAGCTAGTCTCGGTTGTATCCTGTAATTGATCCCATGCGATGACGTCCAGATGGGGCCCTTGAACGTGGCTTAAGAGCAGCAACAACAGCAAGCGGTCCTCTCCTCCGAAGAGACTGTGCGTGAGGATGTGTGTGTTTGTGTGTGACGGCCTGCTTGTGATTACTGCGGGGTTAACTCCTTCTGACCCGGACTGCTGAGTCAGGCATAGAATCTTAAAGTGATTTACATCACTTTCTTAATCTCCCTGAGATGCAGCCCTCCTCTCTCGGGTTAGTGCTATCCGGGATCCTTGGGAGGGCTATACACTAACATTAACCCCTAAACATAACTCTTACCTATAACCTTTACCCAACCCTAACACTTACCAAACCATTTTTAAGTTTCAACGTCAATGGGGGTGACATCAACGTTGGGACGTCCCAAGGATCCCGTTTAGACTGTCCTTTATGATGTCACAGGTGGAGCCAGAGATTCTTCTGTTCGCTGCTCTCTCTCTATATATAGGGCTGGAAATGACTTCGTCTCATACTGGACGAATCTTAACCTGACAACGTAAACAATAATCTTCTACGCTAGCTAGGCCTGCTTTCATAAAATAAAACAATACTTTAAAAGAACCACAATTCTATCCCAACTCCATTCTGAGAAACTAGCCATGACATTGACCGCCATTTTCGACAAGACAATGTCAACATTATTGAAGACTGTAGGCTATCTGCTCGTTCATATTATTTAATGACTTCTTTTGGGATGAGTGGACCAAATGGAAATAGCAGGAAAGTGGAAGTGTAGAAATCACAAGTGAAACATGGATGGTGGTTCCTCTTCCCTCCACTGGGCTGCTAGGAAGTAGATGACTAGAGGTCGGGGTGCTTCCATGTTGTCCTAATGAAGTTGAAACACTGAATGACTCCAAGAGAGCTCTCGTTTAGTCTTAACTGAATTTGAGCCCTATATTAAAAAAACAAGTTATTTTGAATCTGATTCTGGACATGAAGGAAAAGGGAATCGCTGAGCTCAATCTTTCACTCTCCTGTCATTTGATCAAACCTCCCTCATGATTGCAACATTGAGAAGAGGAAAAACAAAACAATATTCCTAGCCCACATGGATAAGTTATCTGAAGGAAAAGGAACAGAATGTGGAGGAACAGTATCCAATATAAACAATCTCTTTATTATACACCGCAATGATGGGAGGAAGGTGGAACTGTGGGAGGAGAGGGGCGTCAAAGCAGATTCCGTCTTTGGCAGTTAGTTTAGTGTGAAAAATGACTTATTTCCCTGATGTGTAGACCTAGGTCTAGATGCCTCCAAGCTCATATGATGATGTGTGCCAGAGAGAGCACTTTGTATGTTATTTTGGGAGAGGAGAGGGCCTAGATCCAGAAAAACAACCCTTAATAACTATTCGCTGAGCTACACTGCCCTGTAGTTCCCGAGGCATCGGAGAGGGGGACAACACACTCAGGATAGATGGTGGGGGGGGCAGGGAGGAGGGAGAGATGGAGGGGGCAGGGATGTGATGGAGGTATAGACAGAGGGATTTGAGAGAGGGTGGTGGCTGGGTGAGTGAGTGAGCAGAAACAGTCTGGGAGAGGTGGTAAGAGACGAGGTGGTAGGAGACGAGTATAGAGGGAAGGAGAGAGAAGAGAACTCAGGGAGGAGGTGGTAGGAGACGAGTATAGAGGGAAGGAGAGAGAGGAGAACTCAGGGAGGAGGTGGTGGGAGCAGGGGTATAGAGGGAAGGAGAGAGAGGAGAACTCAGGGAGGAGGTGGTGGGAGCAGGGGTATAGAGGGAGGAGGTGGTGGGAGCAGGGGTATAGAGGGAGGAGGTGGTGGGAGCAGGGGTATAGAGGGAAGGAGAGAGAGGAGAACTCAGGGAGGAGGTGGTGGGAGCAGGGGTATAGAGGGAAGGAGAGAGAGGAGAACTCAGGGAGGAGGTGGTGGGAGTAGGGGTATAGAGGGAGGAGGTGGTGGGAGCAGGGGTATAGAGGGAAGGAGAGAGAGGAGAACTCAGGGAGGAGGTGGTGGGAGCAGGGGTATAGAGGGAAGGAGAGAGAGGAGAACTCAGGGAGGAGGTGATGGGAGCAGGGGCATAGAGGGAAGGAGAGAGAGGAGAACTCAGGGAGGAGGTGGTGGGAGCAGGGGTATAGAGGGAAGGAGAGAGAGGAGAACTCAGGGAGGAGGTGGTGGGAGCAGGGGTATAGAGGGAAGGAGAAAGAGGAGAACTCAGGGAGGAGGTGGTGGGAGCAGGGGTATAGAGGGAAGGAGAGAGAGGAGAACTCAGGGAGGAGGTGGTGGGAGCAGGGGTATAGAGGGAAGGAGAGAGAGGAGAACTCAGGGAGGAGGTGGTGGGAGCAGGGGTATGGCAAGAGTTTGGAGGGAGGAAGAGAACTCGGGGAGGTGGTGGTGGGGGCAGGAGTTTGGGGGGAAGAAGGAGAGGAAGAGCTTGTGAAAGGAAGTGCGGGGTCTGGCTTGAAACTGGAGCAGAGTTTCCCAGAGGTTACTCTCACCGGTGGAGACCAGAGTTCTAGGATACACGTACATTGATCTCTATTCCACATGGTCCAGAATCATGTATGTTAGATCTATACGTTCCATTTCTATTCCAGAATGACCAAGGCTCTGCAATGGTTTTACTTGGCTAGCAGGAGTAAGGTGGACAATCGGACTACACAGTATATTTGAATGGACTTTTTAGCATGGCTCTGAAATGAGTGGAGGAGAGAGGAAGCCCCTTCAGTCATTAAGGGCCCCTTGGTCTGTAGTGGGGAGGAAATGGAGAGTTGTGTTTAATCCCAATAACCCCCCACCCCCTCCCTGAGCCCTCCCCCTTGTTTTCGACTGTCCCTTGGTGTGGGAGTGATACTCGAACGGAGCAGCTAGTGGTAGGGAGAGAGAAATGTCCCATTCCCTGGGGTCATCACTACATCAATCACACCAGAATCCGCTAATGGATATCCTACCACACAATTCAATGACGACGAGCCTCGTGTTTTTCACAGTGTCTATACTGGAGGCAGTAACAGCTCCTTATTTCTCATGCAACAAATGCATACCATGTGAGAACAGTAAAACAATAATGTAGCCGTCCTCTGTGGTTCAATGTGGAGTGGTAATGTGGAGTAGTAATGTAGCTGTTCAATGTGGAGTAGTAATGTGGAGTGGTAATGTAGCTGTTCAATGTGGAGTAGTAATGTAGCTGTTCAATGTGGAGTAGTAATGTAGCTGTTCAATGTGGAGTAGTAATGTAGCTGTTCAATGTTGAGTAGTAATGTGGAGTAGTAATGTAGCTGTTCAATGTGGAGTAGTAATGTGGAGTAGTAATGTTGCTGTTCAATGTGGAGTAGTAATGTAGCTGTTCAATGAGGAGTAGTAATGTAGCTGTTCAATGTGGAGTAGTAATGTGGAGTAGTAATGTAGCTGTTCAATGTTTGGTAGTAATGAGGAGTAGTAATGTAGCTGTTCAATGTTTGGTAGTAATGAGGAGTAGTAATGTAGCTGTTCAATGTTTGGTAGTAATGAGGAGTAGTAATGTAGCTGTTCAATGTGGAGTAGTAATGTGGAGTAGTAATGTAGCTGTTCAATGTGGAGTAGTAATGTAGCTGTTCAATGTTGAGTAGTAATGTAGCTGTTCAATGTGGAGTAGTAATGTAGCTGTTCAATGTGGAGTAGTAATGTGGAGTAGTAATGTAGCTGTTCAATGTGGAGTAGTAATGTGGAGTAGTAATGTAGCTGTTCAATGTGGAGTAGTTATGTGGAGTAGTAATGTAGCTGTTCAATGTGGAGTAGTTATGTGGAGTAGTAATGTAGCTGTTCAATGTGGAGTAGTGATGTGGAGTAGTAATGTGGAGTAGTAATGTGGAGTAGTAATGTAGCTGTTCAATGTGGAGTAGTAATGTGGAGTAGTAATGTAGCTGTTCAATGTGGAGTAGTAATGTAGCTGTTCAATGTTGAGTAGTAATGTAGCTGTTCAATGTGGAGTAGTAATGTAGCTGTTCAATGTGGAGTAGTAATGTAGCTGTTCAATGTGGAGTAGTAATGTAGCTGTTCAATGTGGAGTAGTAATGTAGCTGTTCAATGTGGAGTAGTAATGTGGAGTAGTAATGTAGCTGTTCAATGTGGAGTAGTAATGTGGAGTAGTAATGTGGAGTAGTAATATAGCTGTTCAATGTGGAGTAGTAATGTAGCTGTTCAATGTGGAGTAGTAATGTAGCTGTTCAATGTGGAGTAGTAATATAGCTGTTCAATGTGGAGTAGTAATGTAGCTGTTCAATGTGGAGTAGTAATGTGGAGTAGTAATGTAGCTGTTCAATGTGGAGTAGTAATGTGGAGTAGTAATGTAGCTGTTCAATGTGGAGTAGTAATATAGCTGTTCAATGTGGAGTAGTAATGTAGCTGTTCAATGTGGAGTAGTAATGTGGAGTAGTAATGTGGAGTAGTAATATAGCTGTTCAATGTGGAGTAGTAATGTAGCTGTTCAATGTGGAGTAGTAATGTAGCTGTTCAATGTGGAGTAGTAATGTAGCTGTTCAATGTGGAGTAGTAATGTGGAGTAGTAATGTGGAGTAGTAATGTAGCTGTTCAATGTTGAGTAGTAATGTAGCTGTTCAATGTGGGGTAGTAATGTAGCTGTTCAATCAGCTGAGAGGGGACAGAAAGGTAACGGGAGGACCACTCTAGAGGAAGTGAGGCCTGTGTGTGGAGGAAGAGTGCAAGGGTGTGTCTCTCCTCTCCTTTCCAGGCCTCCTGGCTCCTCAGGCCCACCAACATCATTACGGGCTACAGCTGCTCGTTCTCTACCTCTCCTTTTGTCTCTCTCTCTCTCTCATTCTCTCCTGTCAGTCTCTTTCTCGCTCGTTCTCTCTACCTCTCCTTTTCTCTCTCTCATTCTCTCTACCTCTCCTTTTGTCTCTCTCTCTCATTCTCTCCCGTCAGTCTCTTTGACTCGTTCTCTCTACCTCTCCTTTTGTGTCTCTTTCTCACTCGTTCTCTCTACCTCTCCTTTTGTCTCTCTCTCATTCTCTCCTGTCAGTCTCTTTCTCACTCGTTCTCTCTACCTCTCCTTTTGTCTCTCTCATTCTCTCCTGTCAGTCTCGTTCTCGATCGATCTGTTTCTCTCTGCCGCTGTCTCTCTCTCTTCTCTCATTCTCTCCTCTGTCTCTTTCTCACTCGTTCTCTCTACCTCTCCTTTTGTGTCTCTCTCATTCTCTCCTGTCAGTCTCTTTCTCACTCGTTCTGTTTCTCTCTGCCGCTGTCTCTCTTTCCATGTTAGTTTGCTGTGCTATAAAACACCTCTTACCTGTGTGGTATGGGCTCATTTATTGATCACATTGCCCATATAGCTATAATAATAGAATAGTATTTGTCCTATGTGTTTTTTGCATACCCCACTCCCTCTGATGCGCTCTCGAAGAGTGGGGTCACATCCTGGGGTCGGCCATTATTGACAGTGACCCCGGAGCAATTTAGGGTTAAGTGCCTTGCTCAAGGGCACAACTGAATCAGCTCGGGGATTCGAACCAGCGACCTTTCGGTTTCTGTCCCACCGCTCTTAATTGCTAGGCTGTCTTCCACCCCTATATAGGATCTGAGGACAGGAAACATCCATTTTGGATCGTGTCTGGTATATGCTAATCATCAGTCTAAATGCCAGATTGTTCTTTTATAATATAATAACATTTGTACCCCCTTTTCACCCCAATTTCCTGGTTTCCAATTGGTAGTTAGTCTTGTCTCATCGTTGCAACTCCCGTACGGACTCGGAAGAGACGAAGGTTGGGAGCCGTGAGTCCTCCGAAACGCAACCCAACCAAGACGTACTGCTTCTTGACACAATGCCCACTTAACCTGGAAGCCAGCCGCACCAATGTGTCAGAGGAAACACCGTACACCTGGTGACTGTGTCAGCGTGCACTGCACCAGGCCCGCCACAGGAGTCACTAGTGCACGATGGGACAAGGACATCCCTGCTGGCCAAACCCTCCCCTGACTCAGACGACGCCGGGCTAATTGTGCGCCGCTCCATGGGTCTCCCGGTCGCGGCCTGCTGCGACAGAGCCTGGACTCTCTAACCCAGAATCTCTAGTGGCACAGCTAGCACTAAGACCACTGCACCACTCGGGAGGCCACCAGACTCTTCTTATCAGATGTCTAAGGACTATGTCCTGACACGTTTACCTCAATCACCTATCACCTTTTTGAAAGGCACCACTTCATCTACCTGTCTCTGTAGACACATTAGTCAGGCAGTCTTCGCAAGCTGAAACAAGGCACATGTGGATTTATGACTGATATACAGGGGCACGGGCTAGCTAGCAATATGGTCAAAATCCCCCGCAGACGAATAATCCTACACTTCTCTGCTGCAGGGGAGACGCTAGCCTGGAATTTAAGGGTTCAGAGTGGGAAAAGGAGCCCAACAGACAGCTGCTTCTTGGTAATGTTTAACAGTCTCAATTAGAGACAGACAGGAGTTTTTTTAATAGAGTACAAAGAGCACCCATTTGAAATGTTTCTCCCCCTCGGCCCTGTGGGAACTCTGTCTCCGTGTTTATGTTTCCACATCTTTCTGAACTTCTCCTCTGTGTTTTCGTTGGGAACAATAAGTTTTTTTTTTTTGGCTCAAAACAACTTCCGTGAGGTGAATATAGATGAATAGGCAGGCGCTGTTGTTGTTCACACGGAAAGCTTCATTCTAGACTCATCGAAGCAATTTGAACAGAAAGGCAGTGGTTTGTAGCATCAAATGGTGCGGATTACGCTGACAGGCTTGCTAACCGGTGTGGTTTTAAGACGGCCTCGCCTTGAGGGTCTCACTCTACTCATTCACCCAGACTTTCTCTCTCACTGCTTTCCCCTTCCCCCCTCAATGTTAATGCTCGTCTAAATTGCTCTGTTCTCTTGTGTTTTACAGGCCAAACCTATTTATGGCGGATGGCTGTGCTTGGCCCCCGAGGGAACAGACTTTAGCAATCCCATGCAAAGATCCCGGGTAAGAGCACCCATGATGTGTGTGTGTGTGTGTGTGTGTGTGTGTGTGTGTGTGTGTACGCTCACATGAAGTGGGGGATGGGTTAGTATGCATGTTCGCTGTTCCGTAGCACTGTAGTCACATGATAAACATTCGCCTGAACACCATTCCCCAGGCAGCAGAACCCTGTAGTTTTTAAAATCCACTTAGGAAGCTAGATCTTGTTCGGAGCGTAATGGAAGAGCTTGAAACACTACAGACCGATGATCAATAGAGTCAGAGAAATGGACTCTGAACCTGCGTCGGTAGTGTTTATATACAGTGGATGTAGGCCTGAGGGTCCACTGCAGGGTCGTCATGTCATTAGTTTTTTTAACATTTAACCTTTATTTAACTAGGCGAGTAGGTTAAGAACAAATTCTTATTTTACAATGACGGCGTACCGGGGAACAGTGGGTTAACTGCCATGTTCAGAACGACAGATTTTTACTTTGTCAGCTCAGGGATTTGATCTAACAACCTTTCGGTTACTGGCGCTACACTCTAACCACTAGGCTACCTGCCGTCCCTACACTCTAACCACTAGGCTACCTGCCGTCCCTACACTCTAACCACTAGGCTACCTGCCGTCCCTACACTCTAACCACTAGACTACCTGCCGTCCCTACACTCTAACCACTAGGCTACCTGCCGTCCCTACACTCTAACCACTAGACTACCTGCCGTCCCTACACTCTAACCACTAGGCTACCTGCCGTCCCTACACTCTAACCACTAGACTACCTGCCGTCCCTACACTCTAACCACTAGGCTACCTGCCGTCCCTACACTCTAACCACTAGACTACCTGCCGTCCCTACACTCTAACCACTAGGCTACCTGCCGTCCCTACACTCTAACCACTAGGCTACCTGCCGTCCCTACACTCTAACCACTAGGCTACCTGCCGCCCCTACACTCTAACCACTAGGCTACCTGCCGTCCCTACACTCTAACCACTAGGCTACCTGCCGCCCCTACACTCTAACCACTAGGCTACCTGCCGCCCCTACACTCTAACCACTAGGTTACCTGCCACCCCTACACTCTAACCACTAGACTACCTGCCGTCCCTACACTCTAACCACTAGGCTACCTGCTGCCCCTACACTCTAACCACTAGGCTACCTGCCGCCCCTACACTCTAACCACTAGGCTACCTGCGGCCCCTACACTCTAACCACTAGGCTACCTGCCGTCCCTACACTCTAACCACTAGTCTACCTGCCGTCCCTACACTCTAACCACTAGGCTACCTGCCACCCCTACACTCTAACCACTAGGCTACCTGCCGTCCCTACACTCTAACCACTAGGCTACCTGCCGCCCCTACACTCTAACCACTAGGCTACCTGCCGTCCCTACACTCTAACCACTAGGCTACCTGCCGTCCCTACACTCTAACCACTAGGCTACCTGCCGTCCCTACACTCTAACCAGTAGGCTACCTGCCGCCCCTACACTCTAACCACTAGGCTACCCTTCCGTCCCTACACTCTAACCACTAGGCTACCTGCCGTCCCTACACTCTAACCACTAGACTACCTGCCGTCCCTACACTCTAACCACTAGACTACCTGCCGTCCCTACACTCTAACCACTAGGCTACCTGCCGTCCCTACACTCTAACCACTAGACTACCTGCCGTCCCTACACTCTAACCACTAGGCTACCTGCCGTCCCTACACTCTAACCACTAGACTACCTGCCGTCCCTACACTCTAACCACTAGGCTACCTGCCGTCCCTACACTCTAACCACTAGGCTACCTGCCGCCCCTACACTCTAACCACTAGGCTACCTGCCGTCCCTACACTCTAACCACTAGGCTACCTGCCGCCCCTACACTCTAACCACTAGGCTACCTGCCGCCCCTACACTCTAACCACTAGGTTACCTGCCGCCCCTACACTCTAACCACTAGGTTACCTGCCGCCCCTACACTCTAACCACTAGGCTACCTGCCGCCCCTACACTCTAACCACTAGGCTACCTGCCGCCCCTACACTCTAACCACTAGGCTACCTGCCGTCCCTACACTCTAACCACTAGTCTACCTGCCGTCCCTACACTCTAACCACTAGGCTACCTGCCGTCCCTACACTCTAACCACTAGGCTACCTGCCGTCCCTACACTCTAACCACTAGGTTACCTGCCGCCCCTACACTCTAACCACTAGACTACCTGCCGTCCCTACACTCTAACCACTAGGCTACCTGCCGCCCCTACACTCTAACCACTAGGCTACCTGCCGCCCCTACACTCTAACCACTAGGCTACCTGCCGCCCCTACACTCTAACCACTAGGCTACCTGCCGTCCCTACACTCTAACCACTAGTCTACCTGCCGTCCCTACACTCTAACCACTAGGCTACCTGCCGTCCCTACACTCTAACCACTAGGCTACCTGCCACCCCTACACTCTAACCACTAGACTACCTGCCGTCCCTACACTCTAACCACTAGGCTACCTGCCACCCCTACACTCTAACCACTAGACTACCTGCCGTCCCTACACTCTAACCACTAGGCTACCTGCCGTCCCTACACTCTAACCACTAGACTACCTGCCGTCCCTACACTCTAACCACTAGGCTACCTGCCGTCCCTACACTCTAACCACTAGGCTACCTGCCGTCCCTACACTCTAACCACTAGGCTACCTGCCGCCCCTACACTCTAACCACTAGGCTACCTGCCGTCCCTACACTCTAACCACTAGGCTACCTGCCGCCCCTACACTCTAACCACTAGGCTACCTGCCGCCCCTACACTCTAACCACTAGGTTACCTGCCACCCCTACACTCTAACCACTAGACTACCTGCCGTCCCTACACTCTAACCACTAGGCTACCTGCTGCCCCTACACTCTAACCACTAGGCTACCTGCCGCCCCTACACTCTAACCACTAGGCTACCTGCCGCCCCTACACTCTAACCACTAGGCTACCTGCCGTCCCTACACTCTAACCACTAGTCTACCTGCCGTCCCTACACTCTAACCACTAGGCTACCTGCCACCCCTACACTCTAACCACTAGGCTACCTGCCGTCCCTACACTCTAACCACTAGGCTACCTGCCGCCCCTACACTCTAACCACTAGGCTACCTGCCGTCCCTACACTCTAACCACTAGGCTACCTGCCGTCCCTACACTCTAACCACTAGGCTACCTGCCGTCCCTACACTCTAACCAGTAGGCTACCTGCCGCCCCTACACTCTAACCACTAGGCTACCCTTCCGTCCCTACACTCTAACCACTAGGCTACCTGCCGTCCCTACACTCTAACCACTAGACTACCTGCCGTCCCTACACTCTAACCACTAGACTACCTGCCGTCCCTACACTCTAACCACTAGGCTACCTGCCGTCCCTACACTCTAACCACTAGACTACCTGCCGTCCCTACACTCTAACCACTAGGCTACCTGCCGTCCCTACACTCTAACCACTAGACTACCTGCCGTCCCTACACTCTAACCACTAGGCTACCTGCCGTCCCTACACTCTAACCACTAGGCTACCTGCCGCCCCTACACTCTAACCACTAGGCTACCTGCCGTCCCTACACTCTAACCACTAGGCTACCTGCCGCCCCTACACTCTAACCACTAGGCTACCTGCCGCCCCTACACTCTAACCACTAGGTTACCTGCCGCCCCTACACTCTAACCACTAGGTTACCTGCCGCCCCTACACTCTAACCACTAGACTACCTGCCGTCCCTACACTCTAACCACTAGGCTACCTGCCGCCCCTACACTCTAACCACTAGGCTACCTGCCGCCCCTACACTCTAACCACTAGGCTACCTGCCGCCCCTACACTCTAACCACTAGGCTACCTGCCGTCCCTACACTCTAACCACTAGTCTACCTGCCGTCCCTACACTCTAACCACTAGGCTACCTGCCGTCCCTACACTCTAACCACTAGGCTACCTGCCACCCCTACACTCTAACCACTAGGCTACCTGCCGTCCCTACACTCTAACCACTAGGCTACCTGCCGCCCCTACACTCTAACCACTAGGCTACCTGCCGTCCCTACACTCTAACCACTAGACTACCTGCCATCCCTACACTCTAACCACTAGGCTACCTGCCGTCCCTACACTCTAACCACTAGGCTACCTGCCGCCCCTACACTCTAACCACTAGGCTACCCTTCCGTCCCTACACTCTAACCACTAGGCTACCTGCCGTCCCTACACTCTAACCACTAGGCTACCTGCCGTCCCTACACTCTAACCACTAGGCTACCTGCCGTCCCTACACTCTAACCACTAGACTACCTGCCGTCCCTACACTCTAACCACTAGGCTACCTGCCGCCCCTACACTCTAACCACTAGGTTACCTGCCTTCCCTACACTCTAACCACTAGGTTACCTGCCGTCCCTACACTCTAACCACTAGGCTACCTGCCTTCCCTACACTCTAACCACTAGGCTACCTGCCTTCCCTACACTCTAACCACTAGGCTACCTGCCGTCCCTACACTCTAACCACTAGGCTACCTGCCTTCCCTACACTCTAACCACTAGGCTACCTGCCTTCCCTACACTCTAACCACTAGGCTACCTGCCGTCCCTACACTCTAACCACTAGGCCGTCCCTACACTCTAACCACTAGGTACCGCCCCTACACTCTAACCACTAGGTACCGTCCCTACACTCTAACCACTAGCCTACCTACCTCTCTCCCTGCAGACAGATGTAGTAACGTTGTCTCTCTCTCTCCCTGCAGACAGATGTAGTAACGTTGTCTCTCTCTCTCCCTGCAGACAGATGTAGTAACGTTGTTTCTCTCTCCCTGCAGACAGATGTAGTAACGTTGTTTCTCTCTCCCTGCAGACAGATGTAGTAACGTTGTTTCTCTCTCTCCCTGCAGACAGATGTAGTAACGTTGTTTCTCTCTCTCCCTGCAGACAGATGTAGTAACGTTGTTTCTCTCTCTCCCTGCAAACAGATGTAGTAACGTTGTCTCTCTCTCTCCCTGCAGACAGATGTAGTAACGTTATTTCTCTCTCTCCCTGCAGACAGATGTAGTAACGTTGTTTCTCTCTCTCCCTGCAGACAGATGTAGTAACGTTGTCTCTCTCTCTCCCTGCAGACAGATGTAGTAACGTTGTTTCTCTCTCTCCCTGCAGACAGATGTAGTAACGTTGTCTCTCTCTCTCCCTGCAGACAGATGTAGTAACGTTGTTTCTCTCTCCCTGCAGACAGATGTAGTAACGTTGTCTCTCTCTCTCCCTGCAGACAGATGTAGTAACGTTGTTTCTCTCTCCCTGCAGACAGATGTAGTAACGTTGTTTCTCTCTCCCTGCAGACAGATGTAGTAACGTTGTTTCTCTCTCCCTGCAGACAGATGTAGTAACGTTGTTTCTCTCTCTCCCTGCAGACAGATGTAGTAACGTTGTCTCTCTCTCTCCCTGCAGACAGATGTAGTAACGTTGTTTCTCTTTCTCCCTGCAGACAGATGTAGTAACGTTGTCTCTCTCTCTCCCTGCAAACAGATGTAGTAACGTTGTTTCTCTCTCCCTGCAGACAGATGTAGTAACGTTGTTTCTCTCTCTCCCTGCAGACAGATGTAGTAACGTTGTTTCTCTCTCCCTGCAGACAGATGTAGTAACGTTGTTTCTCTCTCTCCCTGCAGACAGATGTAGTAACGTTGTCTCTCTCTCTCCCTGCAGACAGATGTAGTAACGTTGTCTCTCTCTCTCCCTGCAAACAGATGTAGTAACGTTGTTTCTCTCTCTCCCTGCAGACAGATGTAGTAACGTTGTTTCTCTCTCTCCCTGCAGACAGATGTAGTAACGTTGTTTCTCTCTCCCTGCAGACAGATGTAGTAACGTTGTCTCTCTCTCTCCCTGCAGACAGATGTAGTAACGTTGTCGCTCTCTCTCCCTGCAAACAGATGTAGTAACGTTGTTTCTCTCTCTCCCTGCAGACAGATGTAGTAACGTTATTTCTCTCTCTCCCTGCAGACAGATGTAGTAACGTTATTTCTCTCTCTCCCTGCAAACAGATGTAGTAACGTTGTTTCTCTCTCTCCCTGCAGACAGATGTAGTAACGTTGTCTCTCTCTCTCCCTGCAGACAGATGTAGTAACGTTGTTTCTCTCTCCCTGCAGACAGATGTAGTAACGTTGTTTCTCTCTCTCCCTGCAGACAGATGTAGTAACGTTGTTTCTCTCTCTCCCTGCAGACAGATGTAGTAACGTTATTTCTCTCTCTCCCTGCAGACAGATGTAGTAACGTTGTTTCTCTCTCTCCCTGCAGACAGATGTAGTAACGTTGTCTCTCTCTCTCCCTGCAGACAGATGTAGTAACGTTGTTTCTCTCTCTCCCTGCAGACAGATGTAGTAACGTTATTTCTCTCTCTCCCTGCAGACAGATGTAGTAACGTTGTTTCTCTCTCCCTGCAGACAGATGTAGTAACGTTGTTTCTCTCTCTCCCTGCAGACAGATGTAGTAACGTTGTCTCTCTCTCTCCCTGCAGACAGATGTAGTAACGTTGTTTCTCTCTCCCTGCAGACAGATGTAGTAACGTTGTTTCTCTCTCTCCCTGCAGACAGATGTAGTAACGTTGTCTCTCTCTCTCCCTGCAGACAGATGTAGTAACGTTATTTCTCTCTCTCCCTGCAGACAGATGTAGTAACGTTGTCTCTCTCTCTCCCTGCAAACAGATGTAGTAACGTTGTTTCTCTCTCTCCCTGCAGACAGATGTAGTAACGTTGTCTCTCTCTCTCCCTGCAGACAGATGTAGTAACGTTATTTCTCTCTCTCCCTGCAGACAGATGTAGTAACGTTGTCTCTCTCTCTCCTGACAGAAATGGCAACGGAGGTTCTTTGTGCTGTACGAACATGGCTGCCTGCGTTTCGCCCTGGACGAATCGGTAAGGATCTGTCAAAGCCGCCACGCTACTTCCACTTGCTACCTCACAACTTAACAGCTCCTCACCTGCGTCTGTAACCAGGTTATGGCACTGACTCTCTTGCCTTGTGGTTTCAAGCAGAGGCAATTTGACAAGGACGAGTAGTGTTTCACAATATCCTTGTAGGTTGAATGACCTGCCTGTGTAGTGGTGACGTCATCGGTGGTACCTGCCTGTGTAGTGGTGATGTAATCGGTGGTACCTGCCTGTGTAGTGGTGATGTAATCGGTGGTTACATGCCTGTGTAGTGGTGATGTCATCGGTGGTACCTGCCTGTGTAGTGGTGATGTCATTGGTGGTACCTGCCTGTGTAGTGGTGATGTTATCGGTGGTACCTGCCTGTGTAGTGGTGATGTCATTGGTGGTACCTGCCTGTGTAGTGGTGATGTTATCGGTGGTACCTGCCTGTGTAGTGGTGACGTCATCGGTGGTGCCTGCCTGTGTAGTGGTGACGTCATCGGTGGTACCTGCCTGTGTAGTGGTGATGTCATCGGTGGTACCTGCCTGTGTAGTGGTGATGTAATCGGTGGTTACATGCCTGTGTAGTGGTGATGTCATTGGTGGTACCTGCCTGTGTAGTGGTGATGTCATCGGTGGTGATGTAATCGGTGGTTACATGCCTGTGTAGTGGTGATGTAATCGGTGGTTACATGCCTGTGTAGTGGTGATGTCATCGGTGGTACCTGCCTGTGTAGTGGTGATGTCATCGGTGGTACCTGCCTGTGTAGTGGTGATGTCATTGGTGGTACCTGCCTGTGTAGTGGTGATGTTATCGGTGGTACCTGCCTGTGTAGTGGTGACGTCATTGGTGGTGCCTGCCTGTGTAGTGGTGACGTCATCGGTGGTGCCTGCCTGTGTAGTGGTGACGTCATCGGTGGTGCCTGCCTGTGTAGTGGTGACGTCATCGGTGGTGCCTGCCTGTGTAGTGGTGACGTCATCGGTGGTGCCTGCCTGGAAAAAGAGATGACTTGGTAGCATTCTTGTCTCTTTTAGCCTACCTAGCTCTACTCCAGCCTACCACAGATTAAACCTCACGCCGAGGAACCATAACCATGTTGATGGAGGAAGTAGGGCCTACCACATTTAGTTGATAGGCTGTTGGTCGACCGAGATTTGTTTAAGTCCAGCAGTGGCAAATGTAAACAAAATAATTATGGCACACGAGACGCCTGTCTGATTCACGCCTGTCTGATTCACGCCTGTCTGATTCACGCCTGTCTGATTCACGCCTGTCTGATTCACGCCTGTCTGATTCACGCCTGTCTGATTCACGCCTGTCTGATTCACGCCTGTCTGATTCACGCCTGTCTGATTCACGCCTGTCTGATTCACCCCTGTCTGATTCACCCCTCTCTGATTCACGCCTGTCTGATTCACGCCTGTCTGATTCACGCCTGTCTGATTCACGCCTGTCTGATTCACGCCTCTCTGATTCACGCCTGTCTGATTCACGCCTGTCTGATTCACCCCTCTCTGATTCACGCCTGTCTGATTCACGCCTGTCTGATTCACGCCTGTCTGATTCACCCCTGTCTGATTCACCCCTCTCTGATTCACGCCTGTCTGATTCACGCCTGTCTGATTCACGCCTGTCTGATTCACGCCTGTCTGATTCACGCCTGTCTGATTCACCCCTGTCTGATTCACCCCTCTCTGATTCACGCCTGTCTGATTCACGCCTGTCTGATTCACGCCTCTCTGATTCACCCCTGTCTGATTCACGCCTGTCTGAGTGGACTAGTCCATTGCGGAGGCCTCAGGGACGGCTCACCTCTATCACCAGTAGTACGTTTACCGTTAATTACCATGGCTTCTAATCTACGATGTTTGTTTTGGTTACGGTAATGTCCGTTAACACGTTCGATATATTACTACTCCAGTCTTAGCGTTGTCGTTGTCAGAGTGGACACGTTGTTTAGAGGCCTCAACTTAGGCTACACTGGTTTATCTCATTCCATTCACGAGTTGTCCATTTATTCGTTGTCTTTTGTTTAGAGCGCTCCTGTCAATCTTGAGTAAGAACACTCACCTGATTACGCATATAAAAGTAGGACTAGTTTGAGGCCTCTAAATCTACTCATTTTGGGATCTGATAGTATTTCTGATTGTCTCAACTCCACCATCACTGTGGAGCTTCTCAAAGTAAGTAAACACAGTCTGTTTTTACATCCATTGAGAAGGACAATAGTTCCTCAACTTAATCTTTCCTTCTCTCTCTGTTTCGATTACTACTCAGCATGAAAGGGGGGAAAAAAGGTCATGCTCTGAAACGTCATAAAATAAGCCTACCTAGTTCCTTCTTATCCCTTGCTCAGATAGCTTACAGCAGTGTCTGTCTGCCTGAATCTCATTGGTGCTGAGGGCCCCGAATATTTAACAAAATGTTGCAAGTTTGCATGAGCTTTGTCCCTGACCAGGCTAATACTAGAGTTGAGAGAGAGGGAGTGGAGGGAGGTGGAGAGAGGGAGGGAGGTGGAGAGAGGGAGGGAGGTGGAGAGAGGGAGGGAGGTGGAGAGAGGGAGGTGGAGAGAGGGAGGGAGGTGGAGAGAGGGAGGGAGGTGGAGAGAGGGAGGTGGAGAGAGGGAGGTGGAGAGAGGGAGTGGAGGGAGGTGGAGAGAGGGAGGTGGAGAGAGGGAGGTGGAGAGAGGGAGTGGAGGGAGGTGGAGAGAGGGAGGTGGAGAGAGGGAGTGGAGGGAGGTGGAGAGAGGGAGGGAGGTGGAGGGAGGTGGGGAGAGGGAGGGAGGTGGTGGAGAGAGGGAGGGAGGGGGAGGTGGTGGAGAGAGGGAGGGAGGGGGAGGTGGTGTAGGGAGGGAGAGGGAGGGAGGTGGAGAATGGGTGGGAGTGGAGGGAGGTGGAGAGAGGGAGTGGAGAGAGGGAGGTGGAGAGAGGGAGTGGAGGGAGGTGGAGAGAGGGAGGGAGGTGGAGAGAGAGAGGGAGGGAGGTGGAGGGAGGTAGAGGGAGGGAGGTGGAGAGAGAGGGAGGGAGGTGGAGGGAGGTGGAGAGGGAGGGAGGTGGAGAGAGAGAGGGAGGGAGGTGGAGGGAGGTAGGGAGGGAGAGGGAGGGAGGTGGAGAGAGGGAGTGGAGAGAGGGAGGTGGAGAGAGGGAGTGGAGGGAGGTGGAGAGAGGGAGGAAGGTGGAGAGAGGGAGTGGAGGGAGGTGGAGAATGGGTGGGAGTGGAGGGAGGTGGAGAGAGAGGGAGGGAGGTGGAGAGAGAGGGAGGGAGGTGGAGGGAGGTGGAGAGGGAGGGAGGTGGAGAGAGAGAGGGAGGGAGGTGGAGGGAGGTAGGGAGGGAGAGGGAGGGAGGTGGAGAATGGGTGGGAGTGGAGGGAGGTGGAGAGAGGGAGTGGAGAGAGGGAGGTGGAGAGAGGGAGTGGAGGGAGGTGGAGAGAGGGAGGAAGGTGGAGAGAGGGAGTGGAGGGAGGTGGAGAAGGGTGGGAGTGGAGGGAGGTGGAGAGAGGGAGGTGGAGAGAGGGAGTGGAGAGAGGGAGGTGGAGAGAGGGAGTGGAGGGAGGTGGAGAGAGGGAGTGGAGGGAGGTGGAGAGAGGGGGGAAGGTGGAGAGAGGGAGTGGAGGGAGGTGGAGAGAGGGAGGGAGGTGGAGAGAGGGAGGGAGGTGGAGGGAGGGAGGTGGAGAGAGGGAGGGAGAGAGGGAGGTGGAGAGAGGGAGGGAGGGAGGTGGAGAGAGAGGGAGGTGGAGAGAGGGAGGGATGTGGAGAATGGGTGGAGGGAGGGAGGTGGAGAGAGAGAGGTGGAGGGAGATGGAGGGAGGTGGAGAGGGAGGTGGAGGGAGGGAGGAGAGGGAAGAAGGGGAGGGAGGTGGAGAGAGGGAGGGAGGGAGGTGGAGAGAGAGAGAGAGAGAGGGAGGGAGGTGGAGGGAGGGAGTGGAGAGAGGGAGTGGAGGGGGGTGTAGAGAGGGAGGGAGGTGGAGAGAGGGAGGGAGGGAGGGAGGTGGAGAGAGGGAGGGAGGGAGGTGGAGAGGGAGGGAGGGAGGTGGAGAGGGAGGGAGGTGGAGAGAGGGAGGGAGGTGGAGAATGGGTGGAGGGAGGGAGGTGGAGAGAGAGAGAGAGGTGGAGGGAGATGGAGAGAGGGAGGGAGGGAGGTGGAGAGAGAGAGGGGGAGGGAGGTGGAGGGAAGAAGGGGTGAGAGGAGGAGGGGATGAGAGAGAAGAGTGAGAGAGAACAGAGTGAGAGAGAACAGAGTGAGAGAGGTGGAGAGGGAGTGGAGGGAGGTGGACAGAGGGAGGTAGAGAGAGGGAAGGAGGTGGAGGGAGGGAGGGGAGGGAGGGAGGTGGAGGGGGAGGTGGAGGGAGGTGGAGAGAGGGAGGGAGGGATCAAGGGAGGTAAAGAAAGAGAGGGAGGTAGGGAGGGAGGTGGAGAGAGAGAGGGAGGGAGGTGGAGAGAGAGAGGGAGGGAGGTGGAGAGAGAGAGGGAGGGAGGTGGAGAGAGAGAGGGAGGGAGGTGGAGAGAGGGAGGTAGGGAGGTGGAGAGAGGGAGTGGAGGGGGGTGGAGAGAGGGAGGGAGGGGGAGGTGGTGGAGAGAGGGAGGGAGGGGGAGGTGGTGTAGAGAGGGAGAGGGAGGGAGGTGGAGAATGGGTGGGAGTGGAGGGAGGTGGAGAGAGGGAGTGGAGAGAGGGAGGTGGAGAGAGGGAGTGGAGGGAGGTGGAGAGAGGGAGGGAGGTGGAGAGAGAGAGGGAGGGAGGTGGAGGGAGGTAGAGGGAGGGAGGTGGAGAGAGAGGGAGGGAGGTGGAGAGGGAGGGAGGTGGAGAGAGAGAGGGAGGGAGGTGGAGGGAGGTAGGGAGGGAGAGGGAGGGAGGTGGAGAGAGGGAGTGGAGAGAGGGAGGTGGAGGGAGGTGGAGAGAGGGAGGAAGGTGGAGAGAGGGAGTGGAGGGAGGTGGAGAATGGGTGGGAGTGGAGGGAGGTGGAGAGAGAGGGAGGGAGGTGGAGAGAGAGGGAGGGAGGTGGAGGGAGGTGGAGAGGGAGGGAGGTGGAGAGAGAGAGGGAGGGAGGTGGAGGGAGGTAGGGAGGGAGAGGGAGGGAGGTGGAGAATGGGTGGGAGTGGAGGGAGGTGGAGAGAGGGAGTGGAGAGAGGGAGGTGGAGAGAGGGAGTGGAGGGAGGTGGAGAGAGGGAGGAAGGTGGAGAGAGGGAGTGGAGGGAGGTGGAGAATGGGTGGGAGTGGAGGGAGGTGGAGAGAGGGAGGTGGAGAGAGGGAGTGGAGGGAGGTGGAGAGAGGGAGTGGAGGGAGGTGGAGAGAGGGGGGAAGGTGGAGAGAGGGAGTGGAGGGAGGTGGAGAGAGGGAGGGAGGTGGAGAGAGGGAGGGAGGTGGAGGGAGGGAGGTGGAGAGAGGGAGGGAGAGAGGGAGGTGGAGAGAGGGAGGGAGGGAGGTGGAGAGAGAGGGAGGTGGAGAGAGGGAGGGATGTGGAGAATGGGTGGAGGGAGGGAGGTGGAGAGAGAGAGGTGGAGGGAGATGGAGGGAGGTGGAGAGGGAGGTGGAGGGAGGGAGGAGAGGGAAGAAGGGGAGGGAGGTGGAGAGAGGGAGGGAGGGAGGTGGAGAGAGAGAGAGAGAGAGGGAGGGAGGTGGAGGGAGGGAGTGGAGAGAGGGAGTGGAGGGGGGTGTAGAGAGGGAGGGAGGTGGAGAGAGGGAGGGAGGGAGGGAGGTGGAGAGAGGGAGGGAGGGAGGTGGAGAGGGAGGGAGGGAGGTGGAGAGGGAGGGAGGTGGAGAGAGGGAGGGAGGTGGAGAATGGGTGGAGGGAGGGAGGTGGAGAGAGAGAGAGAGGTGGAGGGAGATGGAGAGAGGGAGGGAGGGAGGTGGAGAGAGAGAGGGGGAGGGAGGTGGAGGGAAGAAGGGGTGAGAGGAGGAGGGGATGAGAGAGAAGAGTGAGAGAGAACAGAGTGAGAGAGAACAGAGTGAGAGAGGTGGAGAGGGAGTGGAGGGAGGTGGACAGAGGGAGGTAGAGAGAGGGAAGGAGGTGGAGGGAGGGAGGTGGAGGGAGGGAGGTGGAGGGAGGTGGAGAGAGGGAGGGAGGGATCAAGGGAGGTAAAGAAAGAGAGGGAGGTAGGGAGGGAGGTGGAGAGAGAGAGGGAGGGAGGTGGAGAGAGAGAGGGAGGGAGGTGGAGAGAGAGAGGGAGGGAGGTGGAGAGAGGGAGGTAGGGAGGTGGAGAGAGGGAGTGGAGGGGGGTGGAGAGAGGGAGTGGAGAGAGGGAGTGGAGGGAGGTGGAGGGAGGTGGAGAGAGGGAGGTGGAGAGAGGGAGGGAGGTGGAGAGAGAGAGGGCGGGAGGGAGGTGGAGAGTGGGAGGGAGGTGGAGAGAGGGAGAGAGGGGTGGAGAGAGGGAGGGAGGTTGAGAATGGGAGGGAGGGAGGTGGAGGAAGGGAGGTGGAGAGAGAGAGGTGGAGTGGAGAGAGGGAGTGGAGGGAGGTGGAGAGAGAGAGGGAGAGAGGGAGGTGGAGGGAGGGAGGAGAGGGAAGAAGGGGTGAGAGGAGGAGGGGATGAGAGAGAACAGAGAGAGAGAGAACGAGAGAGAGAACAGAGTGAGAGAGAACAGAGTGAGCGGGGAAGGTTAGTAGAAAAATACGGATTGTGAAAGAAAGAAACGGAAGAACATAAACTAGAGAAAGTCCATTACAGTTTAGTGTGTGCATGTCTGCGTGTCACTGGGGAATGGGACACTGGTGACCAACCCCACTGGCTGATCATACTGGAGATTAGGCTGCTTGTGTGAGAGGCCTTTACACACACTGTCTGACTGTCAATGCTGCTTCAGTCCCTGGCTTTCAGCTTCTAACCCTGACCCTAGCGTTGGGTCTGCTTTACACATAACCCCCTTATTAAACCCCACTTATCAGTTCTCTGCAATCCAAATTGACGAAGAAGAGATTACTCTGCTTTTGACTGCTGAGATGAAGACAAAGGCACTGTGTTTGTGTGTAGTTGGTTGCTTTCTGGAGATGAGATGTTTGAAATCAGAATAATTCTCTTTGTGTAATCATGAATCCCCACGCGATGACAAAGTGAGGAAACATCCCAGTTTCCATGTGTGTGTGTGTTGTCTATTCTTGCGTGCGTCCATTTTTTCCCCAACTGTGTGACTGACACGTGTTCGTTGAGTTGTCGTAGTGTTTTCCTCTCTTTGTTACCCTGGTTACTCTGACGCGGTGGGGCTCATTGTCCTCCGGCCTTTTCATCTGCAGCCCAGGGAACTCTCCGGAACGGCACCGGGAAACGGGGTCACTATTTACCGTCACTGTGCGCCCCCCCCCCGGGTCCCTAGAATTGGAACGCTCCCAAAATATTGCTGATACGGTATTCTGGGAGTTCAGCACACGTCAGGAGAAGATGGAAGTGGATTCTTCATCATCAACATGATCTGACCCCAAGCCCTATATAGAACCCTATATAGACCCCAACCCCTATATAGACCCCAATCCCTATATAGACCCCTATACAGACCCCAACCCCTATATAGACCCCAACCCCTATATAGACCCCCATATAGACCCTAACCCCTATATAAACCCCTATATAGACCCCAACCCCTATATAGACCCCAACCCCTATATAGACCTCAAACCTTATATAGACCCCAACCCCTATATATACCCCTATATAGACCCCAACCCCTATATAGACCCCTATATAGACCCCAACCCCTATATAGACTCCTATATAGACCCAACCCCTATATAGACCCCTATATAGACCCCAACCCCTATATAGACCCCAACCCCTATATAGACCCCTATATAGACCCCAATCCCTATATAGACCCCTATACAGACCCCAACCCCTATATATACCCCTATATAGACCCCAATCCCTATATAGACCCCTATACAGACCCCAACCCCTATATAGACCCCAACCCCTATATAGACCCCCATATAGACCCTAACCCCTATATAAACCCCTATATAGACCCCAACCCCTATATAGACCCCAACCCCTATATAGACCTCAAACCTTATATAGACCCCAACCCCTATATATACCCCTATATAGACCCCAACCCCTATATAGACCCCTATATAGACCCCAACCCCTATATAGACTCCTATATAGACCCAACCCCTATATAGACCCCTATATAGACCCCAACCCCTATATAGACCCCAACCCCTATATAGACCCCTATATAGACCCCAACCCCTATATAGACCCCAACCCCTATATAGACCTCAAACCCTATATAGACCCCAAACCCTATATAGGCCAACTGTATATTAGAGGAAAAATACCCTCCATCTTCCTCCTTGCTGGACATACACTTTATGTCTACAGAATACAGATACCACTATAGTCTATATCCTGGTTCTGTACAACGTAGCATTAATATCGCTATAGTCTACTTCCTGGTTCTGTACATCGTGGCATTAATATCTCTATAGTCTACTTCCTGGTTCTGTACAACGTAGCATTAATATCTCTATAGTCTACTTCCTGGTTCTGTACAACGTAGCATTAATATCTCTATAGTCCACTTCCTGGTTCTGTACAACGTAGCGTTAATATCTCTATAGTCTACTTCCTGCTTCTGTACAACGTAGCATTAATATCTCTATAGTCTACTTCCTGCTTCTGTACAACGTAGCATTAATATCTCTATAGTCTACTTCCTGGTTCTGTACATTGTGGCATTAATATCTCTATAGTCTACTTCCTGGTTCTGTACAACATAGCATTAATATCTCTATAGTCTACTTCCTGGTTCTGTACATTGTGGCATTAATATCTCTATAGTCTACTTCCTGGTTCTGTACAACGTAGCATTAATATCTCTATAGTCCACTTCCTGGTTCTGTACAACGTAGCGTTAATATGTCTATAGTCTACTTCCTGCTTCTGTACATTGTGGCATTAATATCTCTATAGTCTACTTCCTGGTTCTGTACATTGTGGCATTAATATCTCTATAGTCTACTTCCTGGTTCTGTACAACGTAGCATTAATATCTCTATAGTCTACTTCCTGGTTCTGTACAACGTAGCATTAATATCTCTATAGTCCACTTCCTGGTTCTGTACAACGTAGCGTTAATATGTCTATAGTCTACTTCCTGCTTCTGTACAACGTAGCATTAATATCTCTATAGTCTACTTCCTGCTTCTGTACAACGTAGCATTAATATCTCTATAGTCTACTTCCTGGTTCTGTACATTGTGGCATTAATATCTCTATAGTCTACTTCCTGGTTCTGTACAACATAGCATTAATATCTCTATAGTCTACTTCCTGGTTCTGTACAACATAGCATTAATATCTCTAGTCTACTTCCTGCTTCTGTACAACGTAGCATTAATATCTCTATAGTCTACTTCCTGCTTCTGTACAACGTAGCATTAATATCTCTATAGTCTACTTCCTGCTTCTGTACATTGTGGCATTAATATCTCTATAGTCTACTTCCTGGTTCTGTACAACGTAGCATTAATATCTCTATAGTCCACTTCCTGGTTCTGTACAACGTAGCGTTAATATCTCTATAGTCTACTTCCTGGTTCTGTACAACATAGCATTAATATCTCTATAGTCTACTTCCTGCTTCTGTACAACGTAGCATTAATATCTCTATAGTCTACTTCCTGCTTCTGTACAACGTAGCATTAATATCTCTATAGTCTACTTCCTGGTTCTGTACAACGTAGCATTAATATCTCTATAGTCTACTTCCTGCTTCTGTACAACGTAGCATTAATATCTCTATAGTCTACTTCCTGGTTCTGTACATTGTGGCATTAATATCTCTATAGTCTACTTCCTGCTTCTGTACAACGTAGCATTAATATCTCTATAGTCTACTTCCTGGTTCTGTACAACGTAGCATTAATATCTCTATAGTCTACTTCCTGCTTCTGTACAACGTAGCATTAATATCTCTATAGTCTACTTCCTGGTTCTGTACAACATAGCATTAATATCTCTATAGTCTACTTCCTGCTTCTGTACAACGTAGCATTAATATCTCTATAGTCTACTTCCTGCTTCTGTACAACGTAGCATTAATATCTCTATAGTCTACTTCCTGGTTCTGTACATTGTGGCATTAATATCTCTATAGTCTACTTCCTGGTTCTGTACAACGTAGCATTAATATCTCTATAGTCTACTTCCTGGTTCTGTACAACGTAGCATTAATATCTCTATAGTCCACTTCCTGGTTCTGTACAACGTAGCGTTAATATCTCTATAGTCTACTTCCTGGTTCTGTACAACGTAGCATTAATATCTCTATAGTCTACTTCCTGGTTCTGTACAACATAGCATTAATATGCATTTAGCATTTGATGCATTTGATGAAGTGATCTTCTATTCTATTGCTCAGCCTTTCATAGAGCTTTCTGAGGAGCTTTTGTCTCCAGTCTTCTCCTCTCTCTCCCAGTGATAAAGATGCCAGACCATGATGTTCTTGATTAGCCAGCCACCTGACAATGCTAAATATGGTTCACTTAGCGCCAGAGAATTCACTACCACGCTTCACATATGTGTTGTTGATGATAACCACATGTGAGCATACGTTGCATATTATACCATGTCATGTCCTACTGAAAGTGTCTGAGAGAATCTACGTCAGGCTAGAATGCCTCGGCATTATATAAAACGAAGATGGTGTGTATTTTAGACACTGAGAGAACCTACGTCAGGCTAGAATGCCTCGGCATTATATAAAATGAAGATGGTGTGTATTTTAGACACTGAGAGAACCTACGTCAGGCTAGAATGCCTCTGCATTATCTAAAAGGAAGATGGTGTGTATTTTAAACACTGAGAGAACCTACGTCAGGCTAGAATGCCTCGGCATTATATAAAACGAAGATGGTGTGTATTTTAGACACTGAGAGAACCTACGTCAGGCTAGAATGCCTCTGCATTATCTAAAAGGAAGATGGTGTGTATTTTAGACACTGAGAGAACGTTAACTGACGTGAAGCTATTAGCTAGGTGGGATGTGCCAGAGACCATACGAAGCTCAGCGCTGATTCTCCTCTGCCCTGACAGACTCTCTACTACTTTACCCCCATAAAAACACCCAATATGGACTGCTGTATTTCTTCTCCTCCTCAGTGGTGGTTAACTGTTAGTCATTCTTGTGCTCTTGGCCAGCTGAAGAGGCCAGAGGTGGGCAGCCCGTCCCAACCCACAGGGGTAGAAGGGCTGGACGCCACGACGAACGGCTGGACGCCGTGGGAACGGCAACAATGACCAGAGCAGCACATATCAAATGTTCGAAAGCTGATGAATCCTGGTCAATATAACACCATCTCACAGGACTCTAGGTAGATGGATTTGAATGATTTAACTATGTCATGATTCAGTTGAGCAGGTTGTTTGTTGCCATGGAACCATGACGTGCGTAGAAAGCAGACTGGAAGGTAATATTTCCCTAGAAGATGTTGTTTTGCGCGTGACGCATAAAATCAGCAAAATAGTTACGGGAAGGTAAAATAAAAAGGTCTTTAAGGGAAGATTTCACTGAAGATGTTTAATTCAAGTGGGCAGTGTCTTCTTGGAGCTGGACTAGTTAACTGTCAAGGAGATGCTCTGAGGTCTAGGCTCTACACCGCATTCCTCTGACATGCCCATATTTGGTGAAATGCAGCAGGCTCCCACTAACTAACAGGGCTAGAGAGAGAGAGAGCATTAGACCCCAAAACCACACGGAAATGCCAGATATGCCCCAGACCCAAACATTCCACACACACACAGCCTGCCACTGCAAGCACCCAGAACTAATGTAGACTAATGTAAAGTTACTACATCAGATGGGATTGGATGTGTCGTACATTTGAGAGACATATGACATGCGGTGAGAGACAGGCTAGCAGTGTTTTCTCAAACCCTGAGATGTAGCTGCAAACCAGTCCCTTGGGTAGTTGACTGACACCAGTTGGGCAGTTCTGAAGGGCCAGTTTCAATCTAAGCGGACCTCCCAAGACGGTCTACAGCTCCTCAGTCCCTGATGATAAGTTGTTGAGAAACCCTGGACCGGAGTGGGTCAATGACCGGGAGGAAACCGGGTCATCGAGTTCTCTCCATAGTCCACACTTTGTCTGACATAATGCTACAACAGAGAGCAGGAAGAGATACCATCCTGAAGATTCCCTATGGTCTGGGACCTCTGCACCAGGTGTTGAATTCATAGTTTGGTCGTTGTCATCCTGACTTAGGTATTTAACCCTAGTATTCATCCGACGGCACTAGAAGCTGTAGTGAGTGAGTCTGTCTGCCTGCGGGAGGAAGATAGGAGTAGTGTGTGTGATGCAACAGGGAGGAAGATAGGAGTAGTGTGTTTGATGCAACAGGGATGGCAGTGACGTGTCAAGGCACATATGCCATTTAAAACGGCAGCTTCCTGCTTCACTCCCACCCCAGAGCAGAGCAAAGCAGGCAGTGGTTTCTGACACTACTTGCCACCGGCCCGGGCAATAAAAAATCTAATTAAAACCAGAAGAATTGATGGTTTATGGCAGACTTGGGCAACTCCAGTCCCCGGGAGCGTGATTGGTGGTCACACTTTTACCCCCAGCCCCAGGTAACACACCTGACTCCAACAATCAACTAATCATGATCTTCAGGTAAAAATGCAGTTTAAATCAGATGTGTTTGCTAGATGGGGTGGATGGGGAGAACGTGTGACACCAATCATGCCCCAGAGGACTGAAATTGCCCAGGACTGATTTATGGAGTAGGTGTACTCCACCTTAATTATATAGGCCTATGGGTTACAACATGACTTATGAGTTAGGCTATCATTCAGCGTCGTAACCGACTTCACTGGGCAAATGCTCACCGTCACTGGCGCGCTGGAGAAGTGTGCTCTTCAAAGATGAATCCCCTTTTCAAGATGGCGTCGTGTGGGCGAGTGGTTTGCTGACGTCAACGTTGGGAACAGAGTGCCCCGTGGTGGTGGGGTTAAGGTATGGGCAGGCTTAAGCTAGGGACAACCAACACAATTGCATTTTGTCGATGGCAATTTGAATGCACAGAGATACTGTGACAAGATCCTGAAGCCCATTGTGGTGCCATTCATCTGCCTTCATCACCTCATGTTTTAGCATGATAATGCACAGCCCCATGTCACAAGGATCTGTACACAATTCCTGGAAACTGAAAATGTCTCAGTTCTTCAATGGCCTTCATACTCACCAGACATGTCATGTCACCCATTGAGCGCGTTTGGGATGCTCTGGATCGACATGTATGGCAGCGTGTTCCAGTTCCTGCCAATATCCAGCAACTTCCGACAGCCATTGAAGAGGAGTTGAAGAGGAGTTGGGACAACATTCCACAGGCCACAATCAACAGCCTGATCAACTCTATGCGAAGAAGATGTCATGCTGTAGGAGGCAAATGGTCACACCAGATACTGACTGGTTTTCTCATCCACACCCCTACTTGTTTTGTTATTTATTACCAACAGATGCATATCTGTATTTTCAGTCATGTGAAATCCATAGATTAGGGCCTAATTTATTTATTTCAATTGACATATTTCCTTAAATGAACTGTAACTCAGTAAAATCTTTGAAATTGTTTCATGTTCCATTTATATTTTTGTTCAGTCCCAAATTACTTTTAAATTCTATCATGGAAATACATTTATTTCCTGTTACCACGTCATTTACAGTTTCTATGCCTTTTAGTTTTCTATGAAGACCAATGCATCGGTGAAATCTGAAAATTATCTAAGGATTGTTCCGTAAGGTTGTGTTTTTAGGAAGTGATTTTCATTCTTGTAGAATCAATTTCATGTTCTTCCGTATTGTTATAGTGCTCTTATCAACTTGTTAATGTTCTTAGAATAGGGTTGCAAAAATTCTGTTAACTTTTCCAAAATTTCTCTGGTTTACCAGAATTCCTGGTTGGAGGATTCCCATATTTCCTGCTTTATTCCCTTGTAAAATCCAGGAATCTTCCAACCAGAATTTCTGGAAAACCAGGAATTTTTGGGGGAAAGTTACCAGAATTTTTGCAACACTATTCTTAGCTTTATCTTTACAAAATAGAAACGTGGAAATATTCTGGGGATGAACATGCCTCCTCTTCAATATGTACCCATAGTTCCTCTTCACTGTATTTAACAATACAATATGTACCCATAGTTCCTCTTTGTTGTATTTAATGATACAATATGTACCCATAGTTCATCTTCACTGTATTTAACAATACAATATGTACCCATAGTTCCTCTTCACTGTATTTAACGATACAATATGTACCCATAGTTCCTCTTCACTGTATTTAACGATACAATATGTACCCATAGTTCCTCTTCACTGTATTTAACGATACAATATGTACCCATAGTTCCTCTTCACTGTATTTAACGATACAATATGTACCCATAGTTCCTCTTCACTGTATTTAACGATACAATATGTACCCATAGTTCCTCTTCACTGTATTTAACGATACAATATGTACCCATAGTTCCTCTTCACTGTATTTAACGATACAATATGTACCCATAGTTCCTCTTCACTGTATTTAACGATACAATATGTACCCATAGTTCCTCTTCACTGTATTTAACGATACAATATGTACCCATAGTTCCTCTTCACTGTATTTAACGATACAATATGTACCCATAGTTCCTCTTCACTGTATTTAACGATACAATATGTACCCATAGTTCCTCTTCACTGTATTTAACGATACAATATGTACCCATAGTTCCTCTTCACTGTATTTAACGATACAATATGTACCCATAGTTCCTCTTCACTGTATTTAACGATACAATATGTACCCATAGTTCCTCTTCACTGTATTTAACGATACAATATGTACCCATAGTTCCTCTTCGCTGTATTTAACGATACAATATGTTGTAAGCAAAAGCCCTTGGTGGCGAGTTGATACAATTCCAAGGCTGAGAGGTTAAAACCCCCCTCAGATTTATGAAGATGTCAAACATTCCTTTTTATTCTGAGTTTTACTTGTCCATATAAAGTCTGTTAAAATAATGTCTTTGGTGGGGCAATTGGTATCACTGAAAAATGCTGCTTCTCTGTGTGTTCAGTTCATAAAAACGGTGTCACAGAGAGTCTGAGAAAGCAGTTAGCTTTTAATAATTTCCCTCTGTGCAGATAAATATAGCCGGCCCCGTAGAAGGAGGACACAATAGGAAGATATGAAATTGGATCTGTTGAAATCAAACCTACTACAGCACATGGACTGCGGCAGATAGCCTAGTGGTTCGAGCGTTTGGCCAGTAACTGAAAGGTTGCTGGATCGAATCCGCGAGCTGACAAGCTAAAAATCTGTCATTCTGCCCCTGAGCAAGGCAGTTAACCCACTGTTCCCCTGAACAAGGCAGTTAACCCACTGTTCCCCTGAACAAGGCAGTTAACCCACTGTTCCCCTGAACAAGGCAGTTAACCCACTGTTCCCCTGAGCAAGGCAGTTAACCCACTGTTCCCCTGAACAAGGCAGTTAACCCACTGTTCCCCTGAACAAGGCAGTTAACCCACTGTTCCCCTGAACAAGGCAGTTAACCCACTGTTCCCCTGAACAAGGCAGTTAACCCACTGTTCCCCTGAACAAGGCAGTTAACCCACTGTTCCCCTGAACAAGGCAGTTAACCCACTGTTCCCCTGAGCAAGGCAGTTAACCCACTGTTCCCCTGAGCAAGGCAGTTAACCCGCTGTTCCCCTGAACAAGGCAGTTAACCCACTGTTCCCCTGAGCAAGGCAGTTAACCCACTGTTCCCCTGAGCAAGGCAGTTAACCCACTGTTCCCCTGAGCAAGGCAGTTAACCCACTGTTCCCCTGAGCACGGCAGTTAACCCACTGTTTACTCCTCAATGTCATCGGAAGAAACCCAGAGCATATTCCAGTCTGTGCTAGCACATCAGTCCTGTAGCTTAGCATCTGCGTCATCTGACCACTTCCTTATTGAAGGAGTCACTGGTACTTCCTGCTTCGGTTTTTGCTTGTAAGCGGGAATCAAGAGGATAGAGTTATCCAACCCCACTCCTCTCTCTCTCTCTCTCTCTCTCTCTCTCTCAGTCCCCCTTCTCTCTCTCTCTCTCTCTCAGTCCCCCTTCTCTCTCTCTCTCTCTCTCTCTCTCTCTCTCTCAGTCCCCCTTCTCTCTCTCTCTCTCTCTCAGTCCCCCTTCTCTCTCTCTCTCTCTCTCTCTCAGTCCCCCTTCTCTCTCTCTCTCTCTCTCTCTCTCTCTCTCTCTCCCTCTCTCTCTCTCTGTCCCCCTTCTCTCTCTCTCTCTCTCTCTCTCTCTCTCTCTCTCTCTCTCTCTCTCTCAGTCCCCCTCCTCTCTCTCTCTCTCTCTCTCTCAGTCCCCCTCCTCCCTCTCTCTCTCTCTCAGCCCCCCTTCTCTCTCTCTCTCTCTCTCTCTCTCTCTCAGTCCCCCTCCTCCCTCTCTCTCTCTCTCAGCCCCCCTTCTCTCTCTCTCTCTCTCAGTCCCCCTCCCCTCTCTCTCTCTCAGTCCCCCTCCCCTCTCTCTCTCTCTGTCCCCCTCCTCTCTCTCTCTCTCTCTCTCTCTCTCTCTCTCTCTGTCCCCCTCCTCTCTCTTTCTCTCTCCCAGTCCCCTTCTCTCTCTCTCTCTCTCTCTCTCTCTCTCTCTCTCTCTCTCTGTCCCCCTTCTCTCTCTCTCTCTCTCTCTCAGTCCCCCTTCTCTCTCTCTCTCTCTCTCTCTCTCTCATTCCCCCTTCTCTCTCTCTCTCTCTCTCTCAGTCCCCCTTCTCTCTCTCTCTCTCAGTCCCCTCCTCTCTCTCTCTCTCTCTCTCTCTCAGTCCCCCTTCTCTCTCTCTCTCAGTCCCCCTCCTCTCTCTATCTCTCTCTCAGTCCCCCTCCTCTCTCTCTCTCTCTCTCTCAGTCCCCCTCCCCTCTCTCTCTCTCTCTCTCTCTCTCAGTCCCCCTCCTCTCTCTTTCTCTCTCCCAGTCCCCCTTCTCTCTCTCTCTCTCTCTCTCTCTCTCTCTCTCTCTCTCTCTCTGTCCCCCTTCTCTCTCTCTCTCTCTCGCTCTCTCTCTCTCTCTGTCCCCCTTCTCTCTCTCTCTCTCTCTCTCTCTCTCTCTCTCTCTCTCTCTCTGTCCCCCTTCTCTCTCTCTCTCTCTCTGTCCCCCTTCTCTCTCTCTCTCTCTCTCTCTCTCTCTCTCTCTCTCTCTCTCTCTCTCTCTCTCTCTCTCTCTCTCTGTCCCCCTCCTCTCTCTCTCTCTCTCTCTCTCTCTCCCAGTCCCCCTTCTCTCTCTCTCTCCCAGTCCCCCTTCTCTCTCTCTCTCAGTCCCCCTTCTCTCTCTCTCTCAGTCCCCCTCCTCTCTCTATCTCTCTCTCTGTCCCCCTCCTCTCTCTCTCTCCCAGTCCCCCTTCTCTCTCTCTCTCTCCCAGTCCCCCTCCTCTCTCTCTCTGTCTGTGTCTCTCTGTCTGTCTGTGTCTCTGTCTGTCTGTGTCTCTGTCTGTCTGTGTCTCTGTCTGTCTGTGTCTCTGTCTGTCTGTGTCTCTGTCTGTCTGTGTCTCTGTCTGTCTGTGTCTCTGTCTGTCTGTGTCTCTGTCTGTCTGTGTCTCTGTCTGTCTGTCTGTGTCTGTCTGTCTGTGTCTCTCTCTGTCTGTCTCTTTCTGTCTCTGTCTCTGTCTGTCTCTGTGTGTCTCTGTCTGTCTCTCTGTCTCTCTGTCTCTCTGTCTCTCTGTCTCTCTGTCTCTCTGTCTCTCTGTCTGTCTGTCTGTCTCGCTCTCTATCTCTCTGCATGCATTGTTTGTAGTCTTCCTCTGGACAAGTAGGAGAATTTTACAGAACTCTGCATGCAGGGTTTCAATGGGGTGTTTGTCCAATTTGGTGAAATCTTGTTTTGCAAGTGGACCCCACACCTCGCTGCCATAAAGTTAAATTGGTTCAGTGACACATTCAATTAGTTTTAGCCAAATTTAAATAGGTATTTCAATTTGAATTAGCTTTTTAATGGCATGGAATGCCCTGCGTGCTTTCTCTCTCAGTTCATTCACTGCCTCATTAAGGTGTCCAGTTGAGCTTATTTTTAAACCTAAGTAATTGTAGTGTGTGCAGTACTCTATATTTTCTACCAATTGAGAACTTTGGTCTAATTCCCTGAGATCTGGATCTTCTCTGGAAAATCATTATTTTATTCTCTCTCTCTCTCTCTTCTCTCTCTCTCTTCTCTCCTCTCTCTCCTCTCTCTCTCTCTCTCTTCTCACTCACTCACTCACTCACTCACTCACTGAACTAGAGACCCCATGCTGGGGTTCAGGGGGAGTTCTAGGGTTTTCTGGGAATTATGAGGTGACGCGTTGAAACCGTGATGAATTGTGCCCCTCACCATATGCACATATGCAGACCCACACATGAACATTAGCAGTAACACACACACACACACACACATCACACACATACTGAATGAAATGTCATGGCAACTCTGGATAACGGTGGTGTGACCTTAGTAGGGCCTGATAAGCCCATCATACACGTCCTCTCTCTGTGTGAGGGAGGGACAATAAAAAACAGGCTTATCTGTTATATAGCAGCTCTGGATAGAACACAGACTGAGATCTAGAACCCACCTGTCACAGACTGAGATCTAGAACCCACCTGTCACAGACTGAAATCTAGAACCCACCTGTCACAGACTGAAATCTAGAACCCACCTGTCACAGACTGAGATCTAGAACCCACCTGTTACAGACTGAGATCTAGAACCCACCTGTCACAGACTGAGATCATTGAACCCACCTGTCACAGACTGAGATCATTGAACCCACCTGTCACAGACTGAGATCTAGAACCCACCTGTCACAGACTGAGATCATTGAACCCACCTGTCACAGACTGAGATCTAGAACCCACCTGTTACAGACTGAGATCGTTGAACCCACCTGTCACAGACTGAGATCATTGAACCTATCAGAAGTTGTAGTTTCCACTGTGGCTGTTGAGAGGAACTAATCAGACGTGAACTGTACTTCCCAGTTTGCTACAGGGCAGTAACCTCTCATCATTGTCCTGGTTCTAGTCTTGTTCTGCTTGAATTTTCCCTGGTCTACATGCTGTCATGTTGGCCGTTATCTGTGGCTGAATATTGTTTCTCTTCTTCTCCCTCCAGTCGAGCACTCTTCCCCAGGGAACGGTGAATTTGAACCTGTGTACTGACGTCATCGACGCCGAGCCCAAGACGGGCCAGAAGAACGCTCTCTGTATCATCACTCCTGAGCAGGAGTACTTTATACGAGGGGAGAACAAAGAGATCATCAATGGGTAAGTGTGTGTGTGTGTTCTCTATGTCCTGGACTGAGCCGCTTGTGGTTTATCCCAGGACCCTGACTAACATTCTGTTCCTCTCTCTCTGTCCAGCTGGACTGAACAGCTGGTGGTTTATCCCAGGACCCTGACTAACATTCTGTTCCTCTCTCTATGTCCTAGACTGAGCCGCTTGTGATTTATCCCAGGACCCTGACTAACATTCTGTTCCTCTCTCTCTGTCCTGGACTGAACAGCTGGTGGTTTATCCCAGGACCCTGACTAACATTCTGTTCCTCTCTCTCTGTCCAGCTGGACTGAACAGCTGGTGGTTTATCCCAGGACCCTGACTAACATTCTGTTCCTCTCTCTCTGTCCAGCTGGACTGAACAGCTGGTGGTTTATCCCAGGACCCTGACTAACATTCTGTTCCTCTCTCTCTGCCCAGCTGGACTGAACAGCTGGTGGTTTATCCCAGGACCCTGACTAACATTCTGTTCCTCTCTCTCTGTCCAGCTGGACTGAACAGCTGGTGGTTTATCCCAGGACCAACAAGCAGAACCAGAAGAAGAAACGCAAGGTGGAGCCCACCACTTCTCAGGAGCCAGGACCAGCTAAAGTGGCTGTGAAGGGATCAGGTATCCCCGAGGGGGGCTCGGAGAACGTTCCGGACTCCAGCTCCATCATCTGGCAGGAGGAGCTGAGCCACAGAGAGGCCGAGGGGGTGGCCTTGTGGCCTGCTCCTGACCTCCCCAGGCTGGGCTCACCACAGCCCTCTACAGGTATGGAGGAACCATGGTACAGTACACATCTAGCCCCATGGTCCCCATCTCTAGTGTATATGTGCTGCATCAGATATATCTAAAGTGATTGGTATGGTGTTAGCAAGCAACACAGCTGTGAAATATTATAACATTACAATGGAGAGATCATCTGTCTGTCTTTGACCTTCCACCCCAACCCTTTTCCAGGTGACTGTGGTTCCGTGGCCCGTGGCTCAGACGCCGGCTCAGTCAACGGTGACGAGGTGGACCGAAGTGGCCTCCACGGCTCGGTCCCTCTCGCCCACCACGACCTCCTGTCTCCTACGGGCTCCTGCTCCAGCCTGGGTGGAGTCCCCCGCTGCTTCTCCCCGCTCCCCAGCGACCCCTTTCCCTCCGGCAGCTCCCTGCTGTCCAATGGCTCTCACATCAGCGGTTCGGTCAGCTCTCTGGACTCCGATGCAAGCGGCAACACGGTGGCCAGCACAGAGAGCCACCTGGCAGGGCGGTTAGGGTTGGTCCTGGGAGGGCACCATGATACTCCACGGTCCAGGAGGCTGGAGGCCGAGGCCAGGAAGGCAGAAAAGAGGAGCAGAGTGAGGAGTCCTGGTGAGGAGAGAGAGGCCATTTTCAGTCCTGAGAAGAGGTGAGTCTGCCTGCCTGCCTGTCCTGTCTGTCCTGTCTTAGTTTGGAGAGAGAGGCCGTTTTCCGTCCTGAGAGTAGGTGTCTGTCTGTCCGTCCGTCTGTCCTGTCTTAGTTCAGAGAGAGGCCGTGTTCATTCCTGAGAAGAGGTGTCTACCCGTCTGTTCAACCAACTGTCCCCTGTATGCATGTCTGTCCTGTCTTAGTTCAGAGAGGAGGTGAATCTGACTCTCTGTCCTGTCTTAGTTCAGAGATTAGATGATTCTGACTGTCTTTCCTGTCTTAGTTCAGAGAGGAGGTGATCCTGACTGTCTGTCCTGTCTTAGTCAGAATCATCTAATCTCTGAACTGTCTGTACTGTCTGTCCTGTCTTAGTTCAGAGAGGAGGTGAATCTGACTCTCTGTTCTGTCTTAGTTCAGAGATTAGATGATTCTGACTGTCTTTCCTGTTTTAGTTCAGAGAGGAGGTGATCCTGACTGTCTTTCCTGTCTTAGTTCAGAGAGGAGGTGATCCTGACTGTCTTTCCTGTCTTAGTTCAGAGAGGAGGTGATCCTGACTGTCTGTCCTGTCTTAGTTCAGAGAGGAGGTGATCCTGACCGCAATCACTGTTTGTTACCTGGGATATATTTGTCGAGGTAAAGCTTTATCTGTTAATCAGGTACTGACATAGGCTGGTAACCAGGTTAGTGGACTGTCTGACTGCTGAGACTAGCAGAAGGACATCTGTAGAGAATCCCATAACGCAGCAAGATACACGGTCTCTGCTGCCAAACACACACAGCTTTGTGACCCCCCCCCCAACACATCTGTGTCAATACACAGACTCTGTCCTCGAGGAAAAGGCTGTGTTTGGTGTAATCCAGACAGTGTAAGATGTGTGAATGTCTGCGTTCCACATTTTCCAGTATACTTCACATGGGAATGAACTATGTTGATTATTGCTAGTCATCTTTCCCTGTGGTTTTATCAGGGCTGAGGCTCAACATAAACATCCTGAATAAACAGGTTTTGTACTTTCCATTCGCTCATCATCCGTTCAGGACTCTGTTCTAGGAAAGGTTCAAGAGGTCACACACACACACGCACGGGTGTGCTTCATCCTTTCCCTCCCAGATCCAACCCCCATCCGCCTCATCCCCTCATCCAAAACTAGTCCTGAAAGGAAAAGAGAAACGCGAGGGCAGCGCGAGGGCAGCGCGAGGGCAGGGCGAGGGCAGGGCAAGGGCAGTACAGAGAGAGTGTGCAGAGAGAGAGGGCAGGGCGAGGGCAGGGCAGAGAGAGAGAGAGAGGGCAGGGCGAGGGCAGTGCAGAGAGAGAGGGCAGGGCGAGGGCAGGGCAGAGAGAGAGAGAGAGCGCAGGGCGAGGGCAGAGAGTGGGCAGAGAGAGAGGGCAGGGCAAGGGCAGGGCGAGGGCAGGGCAGAGAGTGGGCAGAGAGGGCAGGGCGAGGGCAGGGCAGAGAGTGGGCAGAGAGAGGGCAGGGTGAGGGCAGAACAGAGAGAGAGGGCAGGGCGAGGGCAGGACAGAGAGAGAGGGCAGGGCGAGGGCAGGACAGAGAGAGAGGGCGAGGGCAGGGCAGAGAGAGAGAGAGAGAGCAGGGCAGAGAGAGAGAGAGAGAGGGCAGGGCAGAGAGAGAGAGAGGGCAGGGCAGAGAGAGGGCAGGGCAAGGGCAGTGCAGGGACGTCCAGTAGACTGACAGTCCATTTGGTTTAATTTGGAAACGCTGTCACTCTGGAACCCAGCAGCCAACTAGCACTTTAGTACTGAATTACAGTACCAGTCAAAGGTTTGGATACACCTACTCATTCCAGGGTTTTTCTTTAGTTTGACTATTTTCTACATTGTAGAATAGTAGTGAAAACATCAAAACTATTAAATAACACATATGAAATAGTGTAGTAACCAAAACAGTTACTACAAATGTGCATATTTTATATTTGAGATTATTCAAAGTAGCCACCATTTGCCTTGACAGCTTATTACACTCTTAGCATTCTCTCAACCAGCCTCATTAGGTAGTCACCTGGAATGCATTTCAATTAACAGGTTTGCATTTTTAAAAGTTAATTTGTGGAATTTCTTCCCTTAATGTGTTTGAGTCAATCAGTTGTGTTGTGACAAGGTTGGGGTGGTATACATAAGATAGCCCTATTTGGTGAAAGACCAAGTCCATATTATGGCAAGAACAGCTCAAATAAACCAAGAGAATAAGCCCTACCCTCCGGCGCCAAAGTTGGCTGCCGTCTTATCGGCTCTTAACCAACCATGCTATTTTGTTTGTTTTTAAATCCTAACTTGATTTGTCCATAATGTTGCTGCTACCGTCTCTTGTGACCGAAAAGAGCTTCTGGACATCAGAACTGGGACTACTCACCTCAAACTGGATGAGGAGTTCTTCATCAGTCGTATGTCGAATGCGAGGGATATACTACAGACACCCGACCAGGCCCAGATCCCTGTGATTCGCTGGAAAAGGAAACGTAGGTTTCGCGGAAAGAGATCGGGATGCCTTGTGAGGATCAGGCGACGAGTGGCTAATCTGCCCTTCATTCTGCTAGCTATCATTCAATCACTGGAAAATAAATGGGACGAACTGAAAACACGTATATCCTACCAACGGGACATTTAAAAACTGTAATATCTTATGTTTCACCGAGTCGTGGCTGAACAACGACATTAAGAACATACAGCTGGCGGGTTATACACTCTATCGGCAGGACAGAACAGCAGCCTCTGGTAAGACACGGGGCGGGGGCCTATGCATATTTGTAAGCAATAGCTGGTGCACGATATCTAAGGAAGTCTCAGGGTTTTGCTCGCCTGAGGTAGAGTATCTCATGATAAGCTGTAGACCACACTATCTACCTACCGGTAGATAATTTATCTGTATGTTTCGTAGCTGTTCACAGACCAAGGCTGGCACTAAAACCGCACTCAGTGAGCTGTTTTCCACCATAAGAAAACAGGAAAACACTCATCCAGAGGCGGTGCTCCTAGTGGCCGGGGACTTTAATGCAGGGAAACTTAATTTCTATCAGCATGTTAAATGTGCAACCAGAGAGGAAAAATATTCTAGACACACCTTTACTACACACACAGAGACACGTACAAAACTCTCCCTCGCCCTCCATTTGTCAAATCTGACCATAACTCTATCCTCCTGATTCCTGCTTACAAGCAAAAAAATAAAAAAAGCAGGAAGCACCAGTGACTCGGGCTATAAAAAAGTGGTCAGATGAAGCAGATGCTAAACTTCAGGACTGTTTTGCTAACACAGACTGGAATATATTCCGGGATTCTTCCGATGGCATTGAGGAGTACACCATCAGTCGCTGGCTTTATCAATAAGTGCATCAATGACATTGTCCCCACAGTGACTGTACGTACATACACCAACCAGAAGCCATGGATTACAGGCAACATTCGCACTGAGCTAAACGGTAGAGCTGCCCCTTTCAAGGAGTGGGACTCTAAACTGGAAGCTTATAAGTTCCGCCAAGCTGATCCTCAACACAGGGGCCCCTCAGGGGTGCGTGCTCAGTCCCCTCCTGTACTCCCTGTTCACTCATGACTGCATTGCCAGGCATGACTCCAACACCATCATTAAGTTTGCTGATGACACAACAGTGGTATGCCTGATCACCGACAACGATGAGACAGCCTATAGGGAAGAGGTCAGAGACCTGACCGTGTGGTGCCAGGACAACAACCTCTCCCTCAACGTGATCAAGACAAAGGAGATCTTTTTTTAACCCCCTTTTTTCTCTCCCCAATTTCATGGTATCCAATTGGTAGTAGTTACAGTCTTGTCTCATCGCTACAACTCCCATACGGATTTTGGAGAGCCATGCGTCCTCCGAAACACAACCCAACAAAGCCGCACTGCCTCTTGACACAATGCACATTTAACCTGGAAGCCAGCCGCACCAATGTGTAGGAGAAAACACCGTACACCTGGCGACCTGGTCAGCGTGCACTGCGCCCGGCCCCCCACAGGAATCGCTAGTGCGCGATGAGACAAGGATATGCCTGCCGGCCAAACCCTCCCTAACCCGGAAGATACTGGGCCAATTGTGCACCGCCCCATAGGCCTCCCTGTCGACAGAGCCTGGGCTCAAACCCAGAATCTCTGGTGGCACAGCTAGCACTGCGATGCAGTGCCTTAGACCACTGCGCCTCCCGGGGTGCTACAAAGGAGATCATTGTGGACTACAGGAAAAGGAGGACCGAGCGCATCCCGTTCTCATCAACGGGGCTGCAGTGCAGCAGGTTGAGAGCTTCACGTTCCTTGGCGTCCACATCACCAACACACTAACATGGTCCAAGCACACCAAGACAGTTGTGAAGAGGGCACGACAAAACCTATTCCCCCTCAGGAGACTGAAAAGATTTGGCAAGGGTCCTCAGATCCTCAAAAGGTCGGTGTGGTGTATCTGTCTCTGGAGGAAGGCTGTCGGTGTATCTGTGTGTGTTTGTGGAAGTTTGAACACGGTCACAGGAGTAGGAGCCTGTCCTTCTCAATGTCTTCATGTAGCAGTGTATTGTAATATTCATTTATATGCATGTGGATTATGTAATGTTTACTTGGTGAACAACCCCCCCCCCCCCCCCTACACACACACACACACACACACACACACAAAGCTGCACTATCCAATAAAGTTGTTTTATTCTCTCCACTGAGAAGGAATTCTCTTTCGCTGTATCCATCCATTTCTTTAATCCACAGGAAGAATGAAGATGTAATGAAAGTTCAAATAAAGGCATCTGACCCTTCACCTCTGACCTCTACCCTTCACCTCTGACCTCTACCCTTCACCTCTGACCTCTACTCTGGTTCCCTGTGTGTTCCAGCCGATCTGGGGTGATAGAGAAGCTGGAGGCGTTGGAGCTGGAGAATCCAGAGAGGATGGAGGTGGAGGAGGCTGGGAGGACAGGAGCCAGGCAGGGCCGCAGCGAACGCAGACGCTTCCACACAGAGGTACAACTTCAGGACCGTGTGTGTGTGTGTGTGTGGGACAGATACTATGATCTTTAACGTCATTCAGTTGAGGTCGATCAAAGAGAGGTTATTAACTATGGAAAAAAGCCTCTGCCCAGACATTGTCTACTTGTTTAAAAGCCCAGTGTTTTACAAGCAACATCACATGAAATAGCTCAGCAAGATTAAGTTAGCTGTTGCACAGGAAGCAGATTCTCTATCTCACTCACACACACACACACACACACACACACACACATTGTCACTCCCTTTAAGTCAAATTGTATTTGTTACATGCGCCGAATACAACAGGTTGACCTTACAGTGAAATACTTACTTACAAGCCCTTAACCAACAATGTAGTTTTAAGAAAATCCCTAAAGAAGTAAGAGAAGAATAACACATTAATTAAAGAGCAGCAGTAAATAACAATAGTGGGGCTATATACAGGGGGTACCGGTACAGAGTCTATGTGGAGGCTATATACAGGGGGTACCGGTTCAGAGTCAATGTGGAGGCTATATACAGGGGTACCGGTACAGAGTCAATGTGCGGGGGGAACCGGTATGTTGAGGAAATTGAGGTAATTATGTACATGTAGGTAGAGTTATTAAAGTGGCTATGCATAGATAATAGCAGAGAGTAGCAGCAGTGGGGGGGGGGTTGCAAATAGTCTGGGTAGCCATTTGATTAGCTGTTCATGAGTCTTATGGCTTGGGGGGAGAAGCTGTTTAGAAGCCTCTTGGACCTAGACTTGGCGCTCCGCTACCGCTTGCCGTGCGGTAGTAGAGAGAACAGTCTATGACTAAGGTGGCTGAAGTCTTTGACTAATTTCAGGGCCTTCCTCCGACACCACCTGGCTTAGAGGTCCTGGGTGGCAGGAAGCTTGGCCCCTGTGATGTACTGGGCCATTCGCACTAACCTCTGTAGTGCCTTGCGGTCTTAAGGCCGAGCAGTTGCCGTGCCAGGCTGTGATGCAACCCGTCAGGATGCTCTCGTTGGTGCAGCTGTAAAACATTTTGAGGAGCTGAGGACCCTTGCCAAATCTTTTCAGTCTCTTGAGGGGGAATAGGTTTTGTTGTGCCCTCTTCAGGACTGTCTTGGTGTGCTTGGACCATGTTAGTTTGTTGGTGATGTGGACGCCAAGGAACTTGAAGCTCTCAACCTGCTCCACTACAGCCCCGTTGATGAGAATGGGGGTGTGCTCGATCTGGGTTAGAGCCCAGGCTCTGTCGCAGCCAGCCGCGACCGGGAAACGCATGGGGCGGCGCACAATTGGCCCAGCATCTCCTGGGTTAGGGAAGGTTTGGCCGGCAGGGATATGCTTGTCTCATCGCGCATGAGCGACTCCTGTGGCAGGCCGGGCGAAGTGCACGCTGACCAGGTCACCAGGTGTACAGCCCTGTCGATGAGAATGGGGGTGTGCTCGGTCCTCCTTTTACTGTAGTCCACAATCATCTCCTTTGTCTTGATCATGTTGAGGGAGAAGTTGTTGTCCTTGGACCACACGGTCAGGTCTCTGACCTCCCTATAGGCTGTCTCATCATTGTCGGTGATCAGGCCTACCACTGTTGTCATCTGCAACTTTAATGATGGTGTTGGAGTCGTGCCTGGCCGTGCAGCCATGAGTACAGGAGGGGACTGAGTACGCACCCCTGAGGGCCCTCCGTGTTGAGGATCAGAGTGGTGGATGTGTTGTTTCCTACCCTTACCATCTGGGGGCGGCCCGTCAGGAAGTCCAGGATCCAGTTGTAGAGGGAGGTGTTTAGTCCCAGGGTCCTTAGCTTAGTGATGAGCTTTGAGGGCACTATGGTGTTGAACGCTGAGCTGTAGTCAATGAATAGCATTCTCATGTAGGTGTTCCTTTTGTCCAGGTAAGAAAGAGCAGTGTGGAAGGCAATAGAGATTGCGTCATCTGTGTATCTGTTGGTGCGGTATGCAAATTGGAGTGGGTCTAGGGTTTCTGGGATAATGGTGTTGATGTGAGCCATGACCAGCCTTTCAAAGCACTTCATGCTTACAGACGTGAGTGCTACACTCACGTAGTCATTTAGGCAGGTTATCTTAGTGTTCTTTGGCACAGGGACTATGGTGGTCTGCTTGAAACATGTTGGTATTACAGACTCAGACAGGGAAAGGTTGAAAATGTCAGTGAAGACACTTGCCAGTTGGTCAGCGCATACTCACAGTACACGTCCTGGTAATCCGTATGGCCCAGCGGCCTTGTGAATGTTGACTTGTTTTAAGGTCTTACTCATATCGGCTGCAGAGAGTGTGATCACGCAGTCGTCCGGAACAGCTGATGCTGTCATGCACGTTTCAGTGTTACTTGCCTCGAAGCTAGCATTGAAGTAATTTAGCTCGTCTGGTAGGGTCGTGTTAGTGGGCAGCTCTCGGCTGTGCTTCCCTGTGTAGTCTGTAATAGCCTGCCACACGTCAGTGTTGTACGATTCGATCTTAGTCCTGAATTGACGTTTTGCCTGTTTGCTGGTTCATCGGAGCGCATAGCGAGATTTCTTATAAGCTTCCAGTTTAGAGTCCCGCTTCTTGAAAGCGTCAGCTCTACCCTTTAGCTCAGTGCGAATGTTGCCTGTAATCCATGGCTTCTGTTTGGGGTATGTACGTACGGTCTATGTGGGGACGACGTCATCGATACACTTATTGACGAAGCCAGTGACTGATGTGGTGTTCTCCTCAATGCCATTGGAGGAATCCCGGAACATATTCCATCCTCTTTGTTTTGAAATCAGGAGCTTGTGCTTTGTTCATTTCCAGTTTCCATTATGTGTCTCGATTCCCCTGACACTTACTTCCCTTTCCACCCCTGACTCTGGTCTGGCCTGCTCTGCTCTGGCCTGCTCTGCTCTGGTCTGGCCTGCTCTGGTCCGGTCCGGCCGGGGCAAACCAAGCTCTGTAATAGGAATAACAACAGAAAGAGAGCAATTGTTTCCCCCCCAAAAAAATAATGCGAAAAATGTCCCCAGAAGTGAGACTGTTTAGAGCCACTTTTAAAACCTGTACACCAAGTTTGTCCTGTCTGTATTGTAGAGCATGTATGGCATTTTCAAACTGGCACAAATAAAGGGTGCTTATAGTAAACATCATGCCACCTGCACATACACACTCCCATTACCTTCTCTCTCTCTCGTTCTTTCTTAGACACACACACTGCTCCTGAATGAGGCTTGTTTTCTTCTGTGTCAGTGTCTTTGTTTCCGTTCTCTCTGGTTTGGTGAAAGGCTGTTGGGTTCAGGTTAGAAGATGTGTGATTCTGATTAGAAAAATGACTTGTTCTTCTTATGACAGCTGTGCAGAGATCGTATCTTGTTTTATCATATGTTAAACTACTCACATTGGAGAAGTCGATGTTCTGTTCATAACAACACAAATAACATACATTAAGGCTATTGTATAATGTTTGGATCCTCTGAAATCCATGAGGTAGGTAGGTGTTCTGTACGAGTGCACTCTCCAGGGAGAAGGACGAGCAACAGAATTAGGCTCATGATACCTCATGATACCTCCTTTGTCCCACATCCCACACATGCGGTGACCCATTATAACCAGCTTATCCAGAGATAAAACCTCTCTTATCATCACCCAGTGCCTGGGCTTACCACCGCTGTACCCGCACCCCACCATACCCCTGTCTGCACATTATGCCCTGAATATATTCTACCATGCCCAGAAATCTGCTCCTTTTATTCTTTGTCCCCAACGCTCTAGGCGACCAGTTTTGATAGCCTTTAGCCGTACCCTCATCCTACTCCTCCTCTGTTCCTCTGGTGATGTGGGGGTAAACCCAGGCCCGCGTGTCCCCAGGCACCCTCATTTGTTGACTTCTGTGATCGAAAAAACCTTGGTTTCATGCATGTCAACATCAGAAGCCTCCTCCCTGTTTGTTTTACTCACTGCTTTAGCACACTCTGCCAACCCTGATGTCCTTGCCGTGTCTGAATCCTGGTTTAGGAAGGCCACCAACAATTCTGAGATTTCCATACCCAGCTATAACATTTTCTGTCAAGATAGAACTGCCAAAGGGGGAGGAGTTGCAATCTACTGCAGAGAGAGCCTGCAAAGTTCTGGCATACTTTCCAGGTCTATACCCAAACAGTTTGAACTTCTAATTTAAAAAAAAATACCTCTCCAGAAATAAGTCTCTCACTGTTGCCGTCTGCTATCGACCCCCCCTCCGCTCCCAGCTGTGACCTGGACACCATTTGTGAATTGATCGCCCCCCATCTAGCTTCAGAGATCGTTCTGTTAGGTGACCTAAACTGGGATATGGGACACCCCGGCAGTCCTACAATCTAAGCTAGATGCCCTCAATCTCACACAAATCATCAAGGAACCCACCAGGTACAACCCCAAATCTGTTAACATGGGCACCCTCATAGGCATTATCCTGACCAACTTGCCCTCCAAATACACCTCCGCTGTTTTCAATCAGGATCACTGCCTCATTGCCTGTATCCGCTATGGTTCCGCGGTCAAACGACCACCCCTCATCACTGTCAAACGCTCCCTAAAACATTTCTGCAAGCAGGCCTTTCTAATCGACCTGGCCCGGGTATCCTGGAAGGATATTGACCTCATCCCGTCAGTCGAGGATGCCTGGTCATTCTTTAAAAGTAATTTCCTCACCATCTTAGATAAGCATGCCCCGTTCAAAAAAAATGCAGAACTAAGAACAGATATAGCCCTTGGTTCACTCCAGACCTGACTGCCCTTGACCAGCACAAAAACATCCTGTGGCGGACTGCCATAGCATCGAATAGTCCCCACGATATACAACTGTTCAGGGAAGTCAGGAACCAATACACGCAGTCAGTCAGGAAAGCAAAGGCTAGCTTTTTCAAGCAGAAATTCGCGTCCTGTAGCTCTAACTCCCAAAAGTTTTGGGACACTGTAAAGTCCATGGAGAACAAGAGCACCTCCTCCCAGCTGCCCACTGCACTGAGGCTAGGTAACACGGTCACCACTGATAAATCCATGATAATCGAAAATTTCAATAAGCATTTCTCAACGGCTGGCCATGCCTTCCTCCTGGCTACTCCAACCCCGGCCAACAGCCCCCCCCCCCCGCAGCTACTCGCCCAAGCCTCCCCAGCTTCTCCTTCACCCATATCCAGACAGCAGATGTTCTGAAAGAGCTGCAAAACCTGGACCAGTACAAATCAGTTGGGCTAGACAATCTGGGCCCTCTCTTTCTAAAACTATCCGCCGCCGTTGTTGCATCCCCTATTACCAGCTTGTTCAACCTCTTTTGTATCGTCCGAGATCCCTGAAGATTGGAAAGCTGCCGCAGTCATCCCCCTCTTCAAAGGGGGTGACACCCTAGACCCAAACTGTTACAGACCTCTATCCATCCTGCCCTGCCCATCTAAAGTCTTCGGATACAAAGTTTATAAACAGATCACTGAGCATTTAGAATCCCACTGTACCTTCTCCGCTGTGCAGCCACGCTCAAGGTACTAAACGATATCATAACCGCCATCGATAAAAGACAGTACTGTGCAGCCGTCTTCATTGACCTGGCCAAGGCTTTCGACTCTGTCAATCACCGTATTCTTATCGGCAGACTCAATAGCCTTGGTTTTTCTGACGACTGCCTGGCCTGGTTCACCAACTACTTTGCAGACAGAGTTCAGTGTGTCAAATCGGAGGGCATGTTGTCCGGACCTCTGGCGGTCTCTATGGGGGTATCGCAGGGTGGGTTCAATTCTCGGGCCGACTCTTTTCTCTGTATATATCAATGATGTCACTCTTGCTGCGGGCAATTCCCTGATCCACCTCTACGCAGACGACACCATTCTGTATACTTCTGGCCCTTCCTTGGACACTGTGCTATCTAACCTCCAAACGAGCTTCAATGCCATACAACACTCCTTCCGTGGCCTCCAACTGCTCTTAAACACTAGTAAAACCAAATGCATGCTTTTCAACCGTTCGCTGCCCGCCCCCGCCTGCCCGACTAGCATCACCACCCTGGACGGTTCCGACCTAGAATATGTGGACAACTATAAATACCTAGGTGTCTGGCTAGACTGTAAACTCTCCTTCCACACTCATATTAAACATCTCCAATCCAAAATCAAATCTAGAATCGGCTTACTATTTCACAACAAAGCCTCCTTCACTCATGTCGCCAAACTTACCCTAGTAAAACTGACTATCATACCGATCCTCGACTTCGGCGATGTCATCTACAAAATAGCTTCCAACACTCTACTCAGCAAACTGGATGCAGTCTATCACAGTGCCATCCGTTTTGTTACCAAATCACCTTATACCACCCACCACTGCGACCTGTATGCTCTAGTCGGCTGGCCCTCGCTACATATTCGTCGCCAGACCCACTGGCTCCAGGTCATCTATAAGTTTATGCTAGGTAAAGCTCCGTTCACTGGTCACGATGGCAACACACACCCGTAGCACACGTTCCAGCAGGTATATCTCACTGGTCACCCCCAAAGCCAACACCTCATTTGGCCGCCTTTCCTTCCAGTTCTCTGCTGCCAGTGACTGGAACGAATTGCAAAAATCGCTGAAGTTGGAGACTTTTATTTCCCTCACCAACTTTAAACATCAACTATCTGAGCAGCTAACCGATCACTGCAGCTGTACATAGTCCATCTGTAAAAAGCCCACCCAATCTACCCACCTCATCCCAATACTGTTTTTATTTTATTTACTTTCCTGTTCTTTTGCACACAAGTATCTCTACTTGCACATAATCATCTGCTCATTTATCACTCCAGTGTTAATCTGTTAAATTGTAATTATTTGCTCCTATGGCCTATTTATTGCCCACCTCCTCATGCCTTTTGCACACAATGTATTTAGACTTTCTACTGTGCCATTGTGTTATTGGCTTGTTTGTTTACTCCATGTGTAACTCTGTGTTGTTGTCTGTTCACACTGCTTTGCTTTATCTTGGCCAGGTCGCTGTTGCAAAGGAGAACTAGCCTACCTGGTGAAATAAAAGTGTTCTCAACTAGCCTACCTGGTTAAATAAAGGTGTTCTCAACTAGCCTACCTGGTTAAATAAAGGTGTTCTCAACTAGCCTACCTGGTTAAATAAAGGTGTTCTCAACTAGCCTACCTGGTGAAATAAAAGTGTTCTCAACTGGCCTACCTGGTTAAATAAAGGTGTTCTCAACTAGCCTACCTGGTTAAATAAAGGTGTTCTCAACTAGCCTACCTGGTTAAATAAAGGTGTTCTCAACTGGCCTACCTGGTTAAATAAAGGTGTTCTCAACTAGCCTACCTGGTTAAATAAAGGTGTTCTCAACTAGCCTACCTGGTTAAATAAAGGTGTTCTCAACTAGCCTACCTGGTTAAATAAAGGTGTTCTCAACTAGCCTACCTGGTTAAATAAAGGTGTTCTCAACTGGCCTACCTGGTTAAATAAAGGTGTTCTCAACTAGCCTACCTGGTTAAATAAAGGTGTTCTCAACTAGCCTACCTGGTTAAATAAAGGTGTTCTCAACTGGCCTACCTGGTTAAATAAAGGTGTTCTCAACTAGCCTACCTGGTTAAATAAAGGTGTTCTCAACTGGCCTACCTGGTTAAATAAAGGTGTTCTCAACTGGCCTACCTGGTTAAATAAAGGTGTTCTCAACTAGCCTACCTGGTTAAATAAAGGTGTTCTCAACTAGCCTACCTGGTTAAATAAAGCTGTTCTCAACTGGCCTACCTGGTTAAATAAAGGTGTTCTCAACTAGCCTACCTGGTTAAATAAAGGTGTTCTCAACTAGCCTACCTGGTTAAATAAAGGTGTTCTCAACTAGCCTACCTGGTTAAATAAAGGTGTTCTCAACTGGCCTACCTGGTTAAATAAAGGTGTTCTCAACTGGCCTACCTGGTTAAATAAAGGTGTTCTCAACTGGCCTACCTGGTTAAATAAAGGTGTTCTCAACTAGCCTACCTGGTTAAATAAAGGTGTTCTCAACTGGCCTACCTGGTTAAATAAAGGTGTTCTCAACTAGCCTACCTGGTTAAATAAAGGTGTTCTCAACTAGCCTACCTGGTTAAATAAAGGTGTTCTCAACTGGCCTACCTGGTTAAATAAAGGTGTTCTCAACTAGCCTACCTGGTTAAATAAAGGTGTTCTCAACTAGCCTACCTGGTTAAATAAAGCTGTTCTCAACTGGCCTACCTGGTTAAATAAAGGTCTTCTCAACTAGCCTACCTGGTTAAATAAAGGTGTTCTCAACTAGCCTACCTGGTTAAATAAAGGTGTTCTCAACTAGCCTACCTGGTTAAATAAAGGTGTTCTCAACTGGCCTACCTGGTTAAATAAAGGTGTTCTCAACTAGCCTACCTGGTTAAATAAAGGTGTTCTCAACTAGCCTACCTGGTTAAATAAAGGTGTTCTCAACTGGCCTACCTGGTTAAATAAAGGTGTTCTCAACTGGCCTACCTGGTTAAATAAAGGTGTTCTCAACTAGCCTACCTGGTTAAATAAAGGTGTTCTCAACTGGCCTACCTGGTTAAATAAAGGTGTTCTCAACTAGCCTACCTGGTTAAATAAAGGTGTTCTCAACTAGCCTACCTGGTTAAATAAAGGTGTTCTCAACTAGCCTACCTGGTTAAATAAAGGTGTTCTCAACTAGCCTACCTGGTTAAATAAAGGTGTTCTCAACTAGCCTACCTGGTTAAATAAAGGTGTTCTCAACTAGCCTACCTGGTTAAATAAAGGTGTTCTCAACTAGCCTACCTGGTTAAATAAAGGTGTTCTCAACTAGCCTACCTGGTTAAATAAAGGTGTTCTCAACTGGCCTACCTGGTTAAATAAAGGTGTTCTCAACTAGCCTACCTGGTTAAATAAAGGTGTTCTCAACTGGCCTACCTGGTTAAATAAAGGTGTTCTCAACTAGCCTACCTGGTTAAATAAAGGTGTTCTCAACTAGCCTACCTGGTTAAATAAAGGTGTTCTCAACTAGCCTACCTGGTTAAATAAAGGTGTTCTCAACTAGCCTACCTGGTTAAATAAAGGTGTTCTCAACTAGCCTACCTGGTTAAATAAAGGTGTTCTCAACTAGCCTACCTGGTTAAATAAAGGTGTTCTCAACTAGCCTACCTGGTTAAATAAAGGTGTTCTCAACTAGCCTACCTGGTTAAATAAAGGTGTTCTCAACTGGCCTACCTGGTTAAATAAAGGTGTTCTCAACTAGCCTACCTGGTTAAATAAAGGTGTTCTCAACTAGCCTACCTGGTTAAATAAAGGTGTTCTCAACTAGCCTACCTGGTTAAATAAAGGTGTTCTCAACTGGCCTACCTGGTTAAATAAAGGTGTTCTCAACTAGCCTACCTGGTTAAATAAAGGTGTTCTCAACTAGCCTACCTGGTTAAATAAAGGTGTTCTCAACTGGCCTACCTGGTTAAATAAAGGTGTTCTCAACTGGCCTACCTGGTTAAATAAAGGTGTTCTCAACTAGCCTACCTGGTTAAATAAAGGTCAAATAAAAAAGTGACGGATTATGATTTTTCAATACCGATTAATCGGCTGAATTTTCAATTTTTTAAAATGTTTTATTTATTTATTTTTAAATGTATTTATTTTATATACATACATACATACACACACACAAACATACATACAGTTGAAGTCAAAGTTTACATTCGCCTTAGCCAAATACATTTAAACTCAGTTTTTAAACTCAGACATTTAATCCTAGTAAAAATTCCCTGTCTTAGACCAGTTAGAATCACCGCTTTATTTTAAGAATGTGAAATGTCAGAATGATTTATTTCAGCTTTTATTTATTTCATCACATTCCTAGTGGGTCAGAAGTTTACATGCACTCAATTAGTATTTGGTAGCATTGCCTTTAAATTTTTTCATTTGGGTCAAATGTTTCAGGTAGCCTTCCACAAGCTTCCCACAATAAGTTGGGTGAATTCCTCCTGACAGAGCTGGTGTAACTGAGTCAGGTTTGTAGACCTCCTTGCTCGCACACGCTTTTTCAGGTCTGCCCACATATTTTCTTTGAGACTTTGGAAGTATGCTTGGGGTCATTGTCCATTTGGAAGACCCATTTGTGACCAAGCTTTAACTTCCTGACTGATGTCTTGAGATATTGCTACAATATATCCACATAATTTTCCATCTTCATGATGCCATCTATTTTGTGAAGTGCACCAGCCCCTCCTGCAGCAAGCACCCCCACAACATGATGCTGCCACCCCCGTGCTTCACTGTTGGGATGGTGTTCTTCGGTTTGCAAGCCTCCCCCTTTTTCAACCAAACATAACGATGGTCATTATGGCCAAAGAGTTCTATTTTTGTCTCATCAGGCCAGAGGACATTTGTCCAAAAAGTACGATCTTTGTCCCCATGTGCAGTTGCAAACCGTAGTCTGGCTTTTTAATGGCGGTTTTGGAGCATTGGCTCCTTCCTTGCTGAGCGGCCTATCAGGTTATGTCGATGTAGGACTCGTTTCAAATCCAATTTTATTTCTCACATACACATGGTTAGCAGATGTTAATGCAAGTGTAGCGAAATGCTTGTGCTTCTAGTTCCGACAATGCAGTAATAACCAACGAGTAATCTAACCAAACAATATCACAACAACTACCTCATACACACAAGTTTAAAGGGATGAAGAATATGTATATAAAGATATATGAATTAGTGATGGTACAGAACGGCATAGGCAGTAGATGGTATAGAGTACAGTACATACATATGAGATGAGTAATGTAGGGTATGTAAACATATAAAAGTGGCATTGTTTAAAGTGGCTAGTGATACATTTTTTACATACATTTTTCCAATATTAAAGTGGTTGGAGTTGAGTCAGTATGTTGGCAGCAGCCACTCAATGTTAGTGGTGGCTGTTTAACAGTCTGATGGCCTTGAGATAGAAGCTGTTTTTCAGTCTCTCGGTCCCAGCTTTGATGCACCTGCACTGACCTTGCCTTCTGGATGATAGCGGGGTGAACAGGCAGTGGCTCGGGTGGTTGTTGTCCTTGATGATCTTTATGGCCTTCCTGTGACACCGGGTGGTGTCGGTGTCCTGGAAGGCAGGACACCTACACCACTACCCTCTGGAGAGCCTTTTACTGTGGATATAGATTATTTTGTACCTGTTTCCTCCAGCATCTTCACAAGGTCCTTTGCTGTTGTTCTGGGATTGATTTGCACTTTTTTGCACCAAAGTACGTTCATCACTAGGAGACAGAGCGTGTCTCCTTCCTGAGAGATATGATGGCTGCGTGGTCCCATGGTGTTTTTTTATACTTGCGTACTATTGCTTGTACAGATGAACGTGGTACCTTCAGGCGTTTGGAAATTGCTCCCAAGGATGAACCAGGCTTGTGGAGGTCTATAAAAAACAAATTCTGAGGTCTTGGCTGATTTTCTTTTGATTTCCCCATGATGTCAAGCAAAGATGCACTGAGTTTGACAGTAGGCCTTGAAATACATCCACAGGTACACCTCCAATTGACTCAAATTATGTCAATTAGTCTATCAGAAGCTTCTAAAGCCATGACATCATTTTCTGGAATTTTCCAGGCTGTTTAAAGGCACAGTCAACTTAGTGTATGTACACTTCTGACCTACTGGAATTGTGATACAGTGAATTATGAGTGAAATAATCTTTCTGTAAACAGTTGTTGGAAAAATTACTTGTGTCATGCACAAAGTAGATGTCCTAACCGACTTGCCAAAACTATAGTTTGTTAACATGAAACTTGTGGAGTGGTTGAAAAACGAGTTTTAATGACTCCAACCTAAGTGTATGTAAACTTCCCACTTCAACTGTATGTGTAATAAGGACAATTACAACAATTCTGAATGAACACTTTTATTTTAACTTAATATAATACATAAATAAAAATCAATTTAGTCTCAACTAAATAATCAAACATGTTTAAATAATGCAAAAACAAAGTGTTGGAGAAGAAAGTAAAAGTGCAATATGTGCCATGTAAAAAAAGCTATCGTTTAAGTTCCTTGCTCAGAACATGAGAACATATGAAAGCTGGTGGTTCCTTTTAACACGAGTCTTCAATATTCCCAGGTAAGAAGTTTTAGGTTGTAGTTATTATAGGAATTATAGGACTATTTCTCTCTATACCGTTTGTTTTTCATATACCATTGACTATTCAATGTTCTTATAGGCACTATAGTATTTTCATCCTAATCTCGGGAGTTGATAGGCTTGAAGTCATAAACATCGCTGTGCTTCAAGCATTACAAAGAGCTGCTGGCAAACGTTGGAAAGGGCTGTTTGATTGAATGCTTACGAGCCAGCTGCTGCCTACCACTGCTCTGTCAGACTGCTCTATCAATTATCAAATCATAGACTTAATTATAACATAATAACACCCAGAAATACGAGACTTAGGTCATTAAAAGGGTCGAATCCGGAAACGATCATTTTGAAAACAAAACGTTTATTCCTTCAGTTCCATATTTTATCTAACTGGTGGCGTTCATACGTCTAAATAATGCTGTTACATTGCACAACCTTCAATGTTATGTCATAATTATCTAACATTCTGGCAAATTAATTACGGTCTTTTTTTTTAGGAAGAAATGGTCTTCACACAGTTCGCAACGAGCCAGACGGCCCAAACTGCTGCATATACCCTGACTCTTCTTGCACAGAACGCAAGAGAAGTGACACAATTTCCCTAGTTAACCCTGTTAGATCTACCCCCCCCTTTTTTGAAAATTCTGTTAAAAATCGCGCAACTTTTCAGCGTCCTGCTACTCATGCCAGGAATATAGTATATGCATATGATTAGTATGTGTGGATAGAAAACACTCTGAAGTTTATAAAACTGGTTAAATCACGGCTGTGACTATAACAGAGCGTGTGTTTCATTGAAAAACGCAAGAAAAACTGCTCTCTGAAAGCAAAAAATAATTTCCATAAGTCACTTCCACCAGTTGTTAAAGGACAACAGAATTTAATGGAAATTTGCCTGCACTTCATACAAATTCCGCACGATGGCGCCATTGTACTAATTTTCAATCGAATTAATTGTTGGAAAATCCATCTGTCTGACCCCAAGTTTTCAAGTCTTCACCCGGATGCAGTTCAAGGAGAGATCAGATTGCATTGTTTTTGAAGTGAGGACCTATTGAAGAGACATCGCCCTGTAATCGTTTTGATAGATTATAAACGTTTACTAATACCTAAAGTTGGATTACAAAAGGATTTCGAAGTGTTTTGTGAAAGTTTATCGTCGACTTTTTTAATTTTAAAAAATTACGCAGCGTTTAAAAACGATGAATTTTTCTGAATGACACTACTTCAATACAAAGCTATTTTGGGTATATATGGACCGATTTAAACGAAAAAAAGACCCAATAGTGATGTTTATGGGGCATATAGGAGTGCCAAGAAAGAAGCTCGTCTAAGGTAATGAATGTTTTATATTTTATTTCTGCGTTTTGGGTAGCGCCGTCTATCGCAAAATCTGTTGTTTACGTGTCGAGCTGGCATTTTGGGGGGTGCATGCTATCAGATAATAGCTTCTGATGCTTTCGCCGAAAAGCATTTTAAAAATCTGACTTGCTGGCTAGGTTCACAACGAGTGTAGCTTTAATTTAATACCCTGCTTGTGAATTTTGATCAAGGTTTGAGTTTTAACGAGTACATTTAGCATTTAGCGTAGCGCATTTGCATTTCCAGGTGCCTACTTGGGACATGTGCGTCTCAAGTAGATTCAAGAAGTTAATATTGCCTGCTAACATGAGTTTCTTTTAACTAAATATGCAGGTTTAAAAATATATACTTGTGTATTGATTTTAAGAAAGCCATTGATGTTCATGGTTTGGTACACTGGTGCAACGACAGTACTTTTTTCGCGAATGCCCTTTTTTAAATCATCACCTGTTTGGCGAAGTAGGCTGTGATTCGATGATAAAATGTACAGGCACCACATTGATTATTTGCAACTCAGGACAAACTAGTTAAACTAGTAATATCATCAACCATGTGTAGTAGTGATAATAGTGATAAGTTTAAAGATAAGTTTAATGCTAGCTAGCAACTAACCTTGGCTCCTTGCTGCACTCGCGTAACAGGTGGTCAGTCTGCCACGCAGTCTCCTCGTGGAGTGCAATGTAATCGGCGTCCAAAAATGCCAATTACCGATTGTTATGAAAACTTGAAATCGGCCCTAATTAATCGGCCATGCCGATTTAATTTTGGCCCAAATGGCTGCTGGAGTGTTGATGTTACGTTGTGTGTTTCAGGAGCAGAGACATGACCAGGGCCTGGACTTCCCTTCCACTCTGCCCCCTCTCAGACGAGCCAAGTCCCTGGACCGTAGGACCACCGAGTCAGTCATGACCGTGAGTACCATTTCAGTCTCTACATCTGCATTGGTTGCCGTTTGGGGTTTTAGACTGGGTTTCTGTACAGTACTTTGTGACATCGGCTGATGTAAAAAAAAATATATATAATAATAATGTATTTATCAATACATTTGATTGATTGACTTTCCTCTCTTCTGTCGTTCAGTGTTTCTTTGTCGCCTCTCGGGTGTGTCATTCCGACATACTCAAATACACCAGGTAGACTTTTCAACTGAGAACATTGTAATCAGTTAGCGCTGATTGTTTACTTAAGGTGTGTGTGTGTGTGTGTGTGTGTGTGTGTGTGTGTGTGTGTGTGTGTGTGTGTGTGTGTAGGGGAGCTTTCTCTCCAGGTCCAGATAACATCACAATAGTTGTTCTGTTCTCCTAAAGCTGCAGGCTAAGAGGTCATCAGCAATGCTAGGGGACGACTTTATCCCTGCTGAGTGGAGGTTTTAAATGGGTCGTTGGGTTGGTGGAGTGTATAGGTTGAGTTACCAGTGTTAAGAGCATTCAAATTGTATTAGGCGTACGTACGGGATAAACATTCTCTCAACCGTCCAATGAAATGCTCACTGTCCAGGTTCCTGCTCGACAACCCAGCAGCAATAATAAAAGATAAGGAGGTAAAGTATTTGGGGTTGACAAAGGGTGCAGCAGGCCTTAGCTAATGATAATGTTATGATAATGATGAGTCACGGTGTGCTATGAAACCACTAAACCTTTCAGCCACATGATACTGAACATGCTGCTGCTACAGCAGCTCCTGGCTCAGCCGTCGTAATGAAGGAACGAACCCATTTTGGGTCACCGCGCCTTTTGTTAGTTTAATAAAATAGATTGTTGTGGTTTATGATCTATTAGTCTGCACCTCTGAATATTTTGGTTCCTGCTCTTTCCGACTGTTCTAGTGGCCAGGGTTTTCATGTCTGAGTTGGTGGAGGATTAAACTGTAGAGAACAGGCAAGGGGGCTGTGATGGGTGATGTGGCTGGGGGCTGTGATGGGTGATGTGGCTGGGACAGTACAGGCAAGGGGGCTGTGATGGGTGATGTGGCTGGGGGCTGTGATGGGTGATGTGACTGGGACAGTACAGGCAAGGGGGCTGTGATGGGTGATGTGGCTGGGACAGTACAGACAAGGGGGCTGTGATGGGTGATGTGGCTGGGACAGTACAGGCAAGGGGGCTGTGATGGGTGATGTGGCTGGGACATGTTTTTTCAGAGATGATTGGTTGGTGTCGTGGACGTCCTAATGCAGTCCTCCACGCTGCAGGGGGCAGCACAGCTCCCTCTCCTCTCCAGGTTATCCTGTGTTCAGCCATGGCTTTCAGGCCTCCGTGTGTTGGCACCCATTTTGCACTGTTTGTGTGTGTGTGTGTGTGTGTGTGTGTGTGTGTGCGTTTGCACTGTGTGTGTGTGTGTTCTCCCACTGTGTGTGTGTGTGTTCTCCCACTGTGTGTGTGTGTGTTCTCCCACTGTGTGTGTGTGTGTGTTCTCCCACTGTGTGTGTGTGTGTGTTCTCCCACTGTGTGTGTGTGTGTGTGTTCTCCCACTGTGTGTGTGTGTGTGTGTTCTCCCACTGTGTGTGTGTGTGTTCTCCCACTGTGTGTGTGTGTGTGTGTTCTCCCACTGTATGTGTGTGTGTGTTCTCCCACTGTGTGTGTGTGTGTTCTCCCACTGTGTGTGTGTGTGTTCTCCCACTGTGTGTGTGTGTGTTCTCCCACTGTGTGTGTGTGTGTTCTCCCACTGTGTGTGTGTGTGTGTTCTCCCACTGTGTGTGTGTGTGTTCTCCCACTGTGTGTGTGTGTGTGTTCTCCCACTGTGTGTGTGTGTGTTCTCCCACTGTGTGTGTGTGTGTTCTCCCACTGTGTGTGTGTGTGTTCTCCCACTGTGTGTGTGTGTGTTCTCCCACTGTGTGTGTGTGTGTTGTCCCACTGTGTGTGTGTGTGTGTTCTCCCACTGTGTGTGTGTGTGTGTTCTCCCACTGTGTGTGTGTGTGTGTGTTCTCCCACTGTGTGTGTGTGTGTGTTCTCCCACTGTGTGTGTGTGTGTGTTCTCCCACTGTGTGTGTGTGTGTGTTCTCCCACTGTGTGTGTGTGTGTGTGTTCTCCCACTGTGTGTGTGTGTGTTCTCCCACTGTGTGTGTGTGTGTGTTCTCCCACTGTGTGTGTGTGTGTGTTCTCCCACTGTGTGTGTGTGTGTGTGTGTTCTCCCACTGTGTGTGTGTGTGTGTGTGTGTTCTCCCACTGTGTGTGTGTGTGTGTGTGTTCTCCCACTGTGTCTGTGTGTGTGTGTGTTCTCCCACTGTGTGTGTGTGTGTTCTCCCACTGTGTGTGTGTGTGTTCTCCCACTGTGTGTGTGTGTTCTCCCACTGTGTGTGTGTGTTCTCCCACTGTGTGTGTGTGTGTTCTCCCACTGTGTGTGTGTGTGTTCTCCCACTGTGTGTGTGTGTTCTCCCACTGTGTGTGTGTGTGTTCTCCCACTGTGTGTGTGTGTGTGTTCTCCCACTGTGTGTGTGTGTGTTCTCCCACTGTGTGTGTGTGTGTGTTCTCCCACTGTGTGTGTGTGTGTGTTCTCCCACTGTGTGTGTGTGTGTGTTCTCCCACTGTGTGTGTGTGTGTTCTCCCACTGTGTGTGTGTGTGTGTTCTCCCACTGTGTGTGTGTGTGTGTGTTCTCCCACTGTGTGTGTGTGTGTGTTCTCCCACTGTGTGTGTGTGTGTGTTCTCCCACTGTGTGTGTGTGTGTGTGTTCTCCCACTGTGTGTGTGTGTGTGTGTTCTCCCACTGTGTGTGTGTGTGTGTGTGTGTTCTCCCACTGTGTGTGTGTGTGTGTGTGTGTTCTCCCACTGTGTCTGTGTGTGTGTGTGTTCTCCCACTGTGTGTGTGTGTGTGTGTTCTCCCACTGTGTCTGTGTGTGTGTGTTCTCCCACTGTGTCTGTGTGTGTGTGTTCTCCCACTGTGTGTGTGTGTGTGTTCTCCCACTGTGTGTGTGTGTGTGTTCTCCCACTGTGTGTGTGTGTGTGTGTGTGTTCTCCCACTGTGTGTGTGTGTGTTCTCCCACTGTGTGTGTGTGTGTGTCTGTGTGTGTGTGTGTTCTCCCACTGTGTCTGTGTGTGTGTGTGTGTGTTCTCCCACTGTGTGTGTGTGTGTTCTCCCACTGTGTCTGTGTGTGTGTGTGTGTGTGTTCTCCCACTGTGTCTGTGTGTGTGTGTGTTCTCCCACTGTTTGTGTGTGTGTGTGTGTTCTCCCACTGTGTGTGTGTGTGTGTGTGTGTGTGTTCTCCCACTGTGTGTGTGTGTTCTCCCACTGTGTGTGTGTGTTCTCCCCCTGTGTGTGTGTGTTCTCCCACTGTGTGTGTGTGTGTGTGTTCTCCCACTGTGTCTGTGTGTGTGTGTTCTCCCACTGTGTCTGTGTGTGTGTGTTCTCCCACTGTGTGTGTGTGTGTGTTCTCCCACTGTGTGTGTGTGTGTGTTCTCCCACTGTGTGTGTGTGTGTTCTCCCACTGTGTGTGTGTGTGTTCTCCCACTGTGTGTGTGTGTGTGTCTGTGTGTGTGTGTGTTCTCCCACTGTGTCTGTGTGTGTGTGTGTGTGTTCTCCCACTGTGTGTGTGTGTGTTCTCCCACTGTGTCTGTGTGTGTGTGTGTGTGTGTTCTCCCACTGTGTCTGTGTGTGTGTGTGTTCTCCCACTGTTTGTGTGTGTGTGTGTGTTCTCCCACTGTGTGTGTGTGTGTGTGTGTGTGTGTGTGTTCTCCCACTGTGTGTGTGTGTTCTCCCACTGTGTGTGTGTGTTCTCCCCCTGTGTGTGTGTGTTCTCCCCCTGTGTGTGTGTGTTCTCCCACTGTGTGTGTGTGTGTGTGTTCTCCCACTGTGTCTGTGTGTGTGTGTTCTCCCACTGTGTCTGTGTGTGTGTGTTCTCCCACTGTGTGTGTGTGTGTGTTCTCCCACTGTGTGTGTGTGTGTGTTCTCCCACTGTGTGTGTGTGTGTGTTCTCCCACTGTGTGTGTGTGTGTTCTCCCACTGTGTGTGTGTGTGTGTCTGTGTGTGTGTGTGTGTTCTCCCACTGTGTCTGTGTGTGTGTGTGTGTGTTCTCCCACTGTGTGTGTGTGTGTTCTCCCACTGTGTCTGTGTGTGTGTGTGTGTGTGTTCTCCCACTGTGTCTGTGTGTGTGTGTGTTCTCCCACTGTTTGTGTGTGTGTGTGTGTTCTCCCACTGTGTGTGTGTGTGTGTGTGTGTGTGTTCTCCCACTGTGTGTGTGTGTTCTCCCACTGTGTGTGTGTGTTCTCCCACTGTGTGTGTGTGTGTGTGTGTGTGTGTGTTCTCCCACTGTGTGTGTGTGTTCTCCCACTGTGTGTGTGTGTGTGTGTGTGTGTGTGTGTGTGTTCTCCCACTGTGTGTGTGTGTTCTCCCACTGTGTGTGTGTGTGTGTGTTCTCCCACTGTGTGTGTGTGTGTGTGTGTGTTCTCCCACTGTGTGTGTGTGTGTTGTCCCACTATATGTGTGTGTGTTCTCCCACTGTGTGTGTGTGTTCTCCCACTGTTTGTGTGTGTGTGTGTGTGTTCTCCCACTGTGTGTGTGTGTGTTCTCCCACTGTGTGTGTGTGTGTTCTCCCACTGTGTGTGTGTGTGTTCTCCCACTGTGTGTGTGTGTGTTCTCCCACTGTGTGTGTGTGTGTGTGTTCTCCCACTGTGTGTGTGTGTTCTCCCACTGTGTGTGTGTGTGTTCTCCCACTGTGTGTGTGTGTGTTCTCCCCCTGTGTGAAACCACAGCGGACATGAACTGTTTTACTCAGCACTAAGACTTGCATAGCAGGATCTGTGATGCATAGTGGAGTAGATACATGTTTCCCCTAACCACTGGTCCAGGGTCAGTTATTATTGTATCCTCCAAGTTATTAGTGCTAAGGCAATCTGATCCTAGGTCAGTGTTCAGGGGAAACTTCTACCTCTTTTGTTTCCCCGCTCTTTCTCAGACATTAAGTTAACTAATGAAGTGTATTTTTTTTAGCCGTGCAAATGTTCAAAATATATATATTTTTCCAAATACATCAACATCTATTTAACAAAGTGTAGAAAATACAGAGTTTTGGAATTACAATGTTTCCGTCAGCTATGTACTGTAGTCGTGATAACTCATACCTTTTCTTTCAGCTGTACGTATGACATGCTAAAGTTATGAAGGCCCGCGTGGATCCCAGATAGAAGTTGTTTTTAAAAAAAGACTGTGCCTTTGGTCACCTGGTTTCTGTGTGTTTCAGCATCTCTTGGTTCATCTTGCGTGATGTTGCTGTGTGGTGTCACTGTGTGGTGTCACTGGCTTTACTGATTTCATTGGCATTTTTAAAGAGTCGATTTTAAGGGCTGGTGTGTAAACACTGTCTTTCTGTTTCTTTTTCCAGCCCGACTTGCTGAACTTCAAGAAAGGTTGGATGGTGAAGCTGGATGAGCATGGACAAGTAAACAACAAACCATACATCCCCAAAACAACTCATGTTGTGTTTTTTTAATATGTTCCTTAGAAATCATAACACTTGAAAAATTAACCTCATGCCATGAGATTTTGAAAATCATGTTTACATTTTTTTTTATTTTTTGGGGTCAGATCATCAAAGCAGTAGCAGTTGAAACAGTAATCTGAACGTTCACCATTCTAGAAGGCATGAACGTTCATGCCTTCTAGAATGTTCTAGTATTCTATGGCCTTTCGAGCCGAGTGTCAGTCCGTTTTTTTTATTTTTTTATTTGACCTTTATTTAACTAGGCAAGTCAGTTAAGAACAAATTCTTATTTTCAATGACGGCCTAGGAACAGCGGGGTTAACTGCCTGTTCAGGGGCAGAACGACAGATTTGTACCTTGTCAGCTCGGGGGTTTGAACTTGCAACCTTCCGGTTTCTAGTCCAACACTCTAACCACTAGGTTACCCTGCCGCCCCTTCGATGGCACAGCTTCAATGGGTTGTGTGGTGCTTCTCTTTATACAGCAGATCAATGTTGTTTTACAGCTACGTTTAATGGATACAGCTACGTTTAATGGTTACAGCTACGTTTAATGGTTACAGCTACGTTTAATGGTTACAGCTACGTTTAATGGTTACAGCTACGTTTAATGGTTACAGCTACGTTTAATGGTTACAGCTACGTTTAATGGATACAGCTACGTTTAATGGTTACAGCTACGTTTAATGGATACAGCTACGTTTAATGGATACAGCTACGTTTAATGGATACAGCTACGTTTAATGGAGACAGCTACGTTTAATGGATACAGCTACGTTTAATGGATACAGCTACGTTTAATGGTTACAGCTACGTTTAATGGAGACAGCTACGTTTAATGGATACAGCTACGTTTAATGGTTACAGCTACGTTTAAGGGATACAGCTACGTTTAATGGTTACAGCTACGTTTAATGGTTACAGCTACGTTTAATGGATACAGCTACGTTTAATGGTTACAGCTACGTTTAATGGATACAGCTACATTTAATGGATACAGCTACGTTTAATGGATACAGCTACGTTTAATGGATACAGCTACGTTTAATGGTTACAGCTACGTTTAATGGAGACAGCTACGTTTAATGGTTACAGCTACGTTTAATGGTTACAGCTACGTTTAATGGTTACAGCTACGTTTAATGGATACAGCTACGTTTAATGGTTACAGCTACGTTTAATGGATACAGCTACGTTTAATGGATACAGCTACGTTTAATGGTTACAGCTACGTTTAATGGATACAGCTACGTTTAATGGATACAGCTACGTTTAATGGTTACAGCTACGTTTAATGGAGACAGCTACGTTTAATGGAGACAGCTACGTTTAATGGTTACAGCTACGTTTAATGGTTACAGCTACGTTTAATGGTTACAGCTACGTTTAATGGATACGGCTACGTTTAATGGTTACGGCTACGTTTAATGGATACAGCTACGTTTAATGGATACAGCTACGTTTAATGGATACAGCTACGTTTAATGGATACAGCTACGTTTAATGGATACAGCTACGTTTAATGGTTACAGCTACGTTTAATGGTTACAGCTACGTTTAATGGATACAGCTACGTTTAATGGATACAGCTACGTTTAATGGTTACAGCTACGTTTAATGGATACAGCTACGTTTAATGGATACAGCTACGTTTAATGGTTACAGCTACGTTTAATGGTTACAGCTACGTTTAATGGATACAGCTACGTTTAATGGATACAGCTACGTTTAATGGTTACAGCTACGTTTAATGGTTACAGCTACGTTTAATGGTTACAGCTACGTTTAATGGTTACAGCTACGTTTAATGGTTACAGCTACGTTTAATGGATACAGCTACGTTTAATGGTTACAGCTACGTTTAATGGATACAGCTACGTTTAATGGATACAGCTACGTTTAATGGATACAGCTACGTTTAATGGTTACAGCTACGTTTAATGGTTACAGCTACGTTTAATGGTTACAGCTACGTTTAATGGTTACAGCTACGTTTAATGGTTACAGCTACGTTTAATGGTTACAGCTACGTTTAATGGTTACAGCTACGTTTAATGGTTACAGCTACGTTTAATGGATACAGCTACGTTTAATGGATACAGCTACGTTTAATGGATACAGCTACGTTTAATGGATACAGCAACGTTTAATGGTTACAGCTACGTTTAATGGATACAGCTACGTTTAATGGATACAGCTACGTTTAATGGATACAGCTACGTTTAATGGATACAGCTACGTTTAATGGATACAGCAACGTTTAATGGATACAGCTACGTTTAATGGATACAGCTACGTTTAATGGATACAGCTACGTTTAATGGATACAGCTACGTTTAATGGATACAGCTACGTTTAATGGATACAGCTACGTTTAATGGATACAGCTACGTTTAATGGATACAGCTACGTTTAATGGATACAGCTACGTTTAATGGATACAGCTACGTTTAATGGTTACAGCTACGTTTAATGGATACAGCCAGGTTTAATGGATACAGCCACGTTTAATGGATACAGCAACGTTTAATGGATACAGCTACGTTTAATGGATACAGCTACGTTTAATGGATACAGCTACGTTTAATGGATACAGCTACGTTTAATGGATACAGCTACGTTTAATGGATACAGCTACGTTTAATGGATACAGCTACGTTTAATGGATACAGCTACGTTTAATGGATACAGCTACGTTTAATGGAGACAGCTACGTTTAATGGATACAGCTACGTTTAATGGATACAGCTACGTTTAATGGTTACAGCTACGTTTAATGGAGACAGCTACGTTTAATGGATACAGCTATGTTTAATGGTTACAGCTACGTTTAAGGGATACAGCTACATTTAATGGTTACAGCTACGTTTAATGGTTACAGCTACGTTTAATGGATACAGCTACGTTTAATGGTTACAGCTACGTTTAATGGATACAGCTACATTTAATGGATACAGCTACGTTTAATGGATACAGCTACGTTTAATGGATACAGCTACGTTTAATGGTTACAGCTACGTTTAATGGTTACAGCTACGTTTAATGGTTACAGCTACGTTTAATGGTTACAGCTACGTTTAATGGTTACAGCTACGTTTAATGGATACAGCTACGTTTAATGGTTACAGCTACGTTTAATGGATACAGCTACGTTTAATGGATACAGCTACGTTTAATGGTTACAGCTACGTTTAATGGATACAGCTACGTTTAATGGATACAGCTACGTTTAATGGTTACAGCTACGTTTAATGGAGACAGCTACGTTTAATGGAGACAGCTACGTTTAATGGTTACAGCTACGTTTAATGGTTACAGCTACGTTTAATGGTTACAGCTACGTTTAATGGATACAGCTACGTTTAATGGTTACGGCTACGTTTAATGGATACAGCTACGTTTAATGGATACAGCTACGTTTAATGGATACAGCTACGTTTAATGGATACAGCTACGTTTAATGGATACAGCTACGTTTAATGGATACAGCTACGTTTAATGGTTACAGCTACGTTTAATGGTTACAGCTACGTTTAATGGATACAGCTACGTTTAATGGTTACAGCTACGTTTAATGGATACAGCTACGTTTAATGGATACAGCTACGTTTAATGGTTACAGCTACGTTTAATGGTTACAGCTACGTTTAATGGATACAGCTACGTTTAATGGATACAGCTACGTTTAATGGTTACAGCTACGTTTAATGGTTACAGCTACGTTTAATGGTTACAGCTACGTTTAATGGTTACAGCTACGTTTAATGGTTACAGCTACGTTTAATGGTTACAGCTACGTTTAATGGATACAGCTACGTTTAATGGTTACAGCTACGTTTAATGGATACAGCTACGTTTAATGGATACAGCTACGTTTAATGGATACAGCTACGTTTAATGGTTACAGCTACGTTTAATGGTTACAGCTACGTTTAATGGTTACAGCTACGTTTAATGGTTACAGCTACGTTTAATGGTTACAGCTACGTTTAATGGTTACAGCTACGTTTAATGGTTACAGCTACGTTTAATGGTTACAGCTACGTTTAATGGATACAGCTACGTTTAATGGATACAGCTACGTTTAATGGATACAGCTACGTTTAATGGATACAGCAACGTTTAATGGTTACAGCTACGTTTAATGGATACAGCTACGTTTAATGGATACAGCTACGTTTAATGGATACAGCTACGTTTAATGGATACAGCTACGTTTAATGGATACAGCAACGTTTAATGGATACAGCTACGTTTAATGGATACAGCTACGTTTAATGGATACAGCTACGTTTAATGGATACAGCTACGTTTAATGGATACAGCTACGTTTAATGGATACAGCTACGTTTAATGGATACAGCTACGTTTAATGGATACAGCTACGTTTAATGGATACAGCTACGTTTAATGGATACAGCTACGTTTAATGGATACAGCTACGTTTAATGGTTACAGCTACGTTTAATGGATACAGCCAGGTTTAATGGATACAGCCACGTTTAATGGATACAGCAACGTTTAATGGATACAGCTACGTTTAATGGATACAGCTACGTTTAATGGATACAGCTACGTTTAATGGATACAGCTACGTTTAATGGATACAGCTACGTTTAATGGATACAGCTACGTTTAATGGATACAGCTACGTTTAATGGATACAGCTACGTTTAATGGATAGACCGACGCTCCAACACTATATATTTCCACAGTTTACTGCATTGTTGGAGCTGGAGACATTAGCATTTCGCTGCACCTGCGATTCTGCGTATGCGACCCCATAAAAGCTTTTGATTTGATATATTGCACAGTCCAAGTTAACACACAGCTCTCATAGAAATCCTTACTGTTCAGAGGGCTACCAACATCACTTCAGTATCCTCTTCTATGGGTTTGTTCGGGTATTTGTCTGTGCTGTGTGTAGTGTAGCTCAGTTGGTAGAGCATGGCGGGGTTGTAACGGCAAGGTTGTGGGTTCGCTTCCCACTGGGGACCAGTATGAAAAAAAATATGAAAACGTATGCACTCACTACTGTATATCACTCCGTTGAATTACTAAAATGTATATATTGCACACAGAAACCGAGCTCCTAATGTCATTGTAATAACTCTCACTGGCGCTAAATATATGTTTTATTCTTCTGTATATGCATTGCATTTTGGGGGTTTTGGCTGGGTTTCTGTACAGCACTTTCTGACATTGGCTGATGTAAATAGGGCTTTAAAAAATAAAATGTGATTTGATTATTCTCAGTCTACTGGACTAACAGAACAGTTGATGTATTCCCAGTGAACTCTGTTGTTCTCTCTCTCTCCCCTCTACAGTGGACAAAGTTTTGGTTCGTACTGACAGACCACAGCCTCCAATACTATAAGGACTCCATTGCTGAAGAGGTGACTTTTTTTCTCTAAATCCATCCAGACTCGTCAATCGTGCTAGTTTAACTGTGACCGACTATAGCAAGGGCAGTAGTTATCTATAAAATAAATGGAATACATGTTTGTCAATACAGTATTGGTTTCCTATTGATAACGTTGTATACTAAACAAAAATATAAAAGCAACATGTAAAGTGTTTGTCCCATGTTTCATGAGCTGAAATAAAAGATCCCAGAAATGTTCCATGTGCACAAAAAGCTTATTTCTCTCAAATGTTGTAAACAATTTTGTGCACATCCCTGTTAGTGAGTATTTCTACTTTGCCAAGATAATCCATCCCCCTGACCGGTGTGGCATATCAAGAAGTTGATTCAACAGCATGATCATTACACAGGTGCACCTTCTGCTGGGGACAATAAAAGCTGGCCTCGAACATTGTTTTAGAGAATTTGGAAGTACGTCCAACCGGCCTCAAACACGCCAGGCCAGGACCTCCACATTTGGCTTCTTCACCTTGTGGGATGGTCTGAGACCAGCCACCCGGGCAGCTGATGAAACTGTGGATTTGCACAAACTGAATAATTTCTGTACAAACTGTCTGAAACCGTCTCAGGGAAGCTTCATAGACGAATCCCGTTTTCAACTGTACCAGGCAGATGGCAGAAAGTGTATATGGCATTGTGTGGGTGAGCGGTTTGCTGATGTCAGCGTTGTGAACAGAGTGCCCCATTGGGGGGGTATGGTATGGGCAGGCTTAAGTTACGGACAACTAGAATAATTGCATTTTGTCGATGACAATTTGTATGCAGAGAGATACCATGAAGAGATCCTGAGGACCATTGTCTTGCCATTCATCTGCCGCCATCACCTCATGTTTCAGCATGATAATGCACAGCCCCATGTCCCAAGGATCTGTACACAATTCCTGGAAGGTGAAAATGTCCCAGTTCTTCCACTGTCTGCATACTCACCAGACATGTCACTCGTTGAGCATGTTTGGGATGCTCTGGATTGACGTGTATGACAGCGCGTTCACAACATTCCATAGGCCACAATCAACAGCCTGATCAACTCTATGTGAAGGAGATGTGTCACGCTGCATGAGGCAGATGGTCACACCAGATACTGACTTGTTTTCTGATCCACACCCTTACCTTTTTTTTTAAAGTCATCTTTGACCAACATGCATATCTGTATTCCCCAGTCATGTGAAATACATAGATTAGGGCCTAATGAATTCATTTAACTGATTTCCTTATATGAAATGTAAAACTCTTTGAAATTGTTGCAATGTTTCGTTTTATATTTTTGTTCGCCGTAAGTACACAGTAGCCAGTTTCAAAAGAATTGTCCCTGAAAACTGGCTGCTTGTATGCTGATAATAGACTATTCTGTTCCTGACTTCACCATCTGTAACAAATGCTGTATTTCAGGCTTCCGATCTGGACGGGGAGATAGACCTGTCTACGTGTTATAACGTCACTGAATACCAGGCTCAACGCAACTACGGCTTCCAGATACATGTAAGCCCCGTTCACTCACATACAATCTCAGAATATTTAATGTCGTGATAATGATTTGATTTGCATTTATCTAACCCTTTTTGTCACTTTTTATTATCAGATAAACACTTTGTTGTATGGATGTAACGGAGCCCTTCACTGTCACCCAATAGGATAGCTGTTATTGCACAGTGTGAATCTAACGTCCTAACTGTCCTCCTCAGACCCGGGAGGGCTTGCACACCCTGTCGGCCATGACAGCAGGCATACGGAGGAACTGGATCCAGGCTGTCATGAAGAATGTCAGACCCTCCACCGCTCCAGACGTGGCTAGCAACCACAGCTCCTTCTCCCCACTGGAGGGGCTGGTTCAGCCAGACGTGACCCAGGACTCCCCTTCCTCCGAGACCTCGTCCGTGGAGCGTGAGCCAGGTCCAGGCCCTAAGAAGAGCCGGGCACGCGAGCGCCGACAACAAGGCCGCTCAAAGACCTTCGACTGGGGCGAGTTCCGACCCATTGCCCAGGCTTTGGCCAAGCAGCGGGCCCAGAAGGCTGAGCCCCTGCAGACTGACATAGGAGACCCCGATCGGAACCGGAGGAGGGAAGAACGACGGAGGAGGTATGAATCTGTCACTGGCTCCTCCAAGGACCAACCAGCAGGCTCCGAGGGCGGGAGGATGGACTTTGAGAAGGGGGGAGGGAGTGAAGGCAGCCCTGGGGGTGAGTGCGTGGGTCCCCCCTCCCTGGAGAGGCAACAGAAGGTGGAGGTGGAGATCGAGCAACGTTGGCAGCAGGTGGAGCAGACACCCATCAGGGATGAGAGGAGGGTAACTCTGCCCTCGACACTGCAGACCAGGGAGACGGCCAAGCTGGAGAAACTGCTGGAGAGCTACAAGAAAGGGGTGAGTGTTTTTATGGGAACCGAGATCAACGTCAAAGGTCAGAGGTTGCTGATAGGTCAGTGTTCACCTTGTCCATTGTACCTTGCCTCTCCCAGGTAGAAGAGCTGAAGCTGCAGTTGGGGAGCTGTCACCAGCAGCTGCTGCACTCCAACCAGCACAAACAGAATCTGGAGGTCCAGCTGAGGACGGCTCTGGAGAGAGAGCAGCACGTCCGTTCTGGATACGTCTCCCAGGTAAGCACCACAGAGCTTTTTCTTCTCCTCAGAGCTGTTCTATTCTCTATAGGCAGTCCTGTTGAGTTAAGATTTCATGAAGTAAACCGTACAGATTGAGCGGTGGTGTTTTCTTTTCATTTCATAACCTCCTTTTTTTGCATGCATGTATTTTAATTGTGAGAAAACATCAAACTGACTGACATCGGGGCTCCAAAAACGTCTCCAGAATGTTCCTTTGCATGAGTCCGTTCGTTGCATGTGAGGAGAAACATCTTGTTTTTATGACTCCTTTTACGGCTTCTCGCTGATGTTTCGTTTTTTTTTTTTTTTTTAGGTGATGACAGATGTCGCAAACTCATGCATGTGTATCGAACGTGATGCATTCAATTAACGATTAACATTTTAGATGGATAGGTTTCCTTTTCGGTGTTCCTGTGATGCTGTAAATGGCATAAATGCACACTTGACTTCAACAGTACGGCCATAGTAGTTGAAATAATGACGTTTGGCTCAGAACTGTATAAAATGACATGGTCTGGCTTGTCTCCTGGTGATTTTTATTTGAATGGATTTCAGATGTTTTCTGTTGTTACTGCTGTTCCCGACCATCCCTTCGTCTTGTTACTGATGTGACCAGACCTTTATACAGATAATAGTTTTCTGTTGCATTTTTGTGTGTGTGTGTGTGTGTGTGTGCGCGTGCGTGTTAGAGAGCGGGTCAGAGTGTGTCCGTATGGAGGGTTATAAATGTATGCTTTTTTGAATTCTTCACCACTTATTGTGTAAATCTGAGTTTTATCAAAGATAGTTGGTTTTCTTGGATAGCTTGTGTAACACATTTGATTCAGTTCAAAAGGGGACGTTTTTGAGTTGACGGCTTTGATGTTTAGGTAGGGAGAGAATCTGGTTAGTTTATGCTGTCCTTTGCATTTTTTTGCTAAAGCCAACAAAAAAAAGGTAATTTCAGGAGAAAATAATAAATTTCCTGTTCGTGTTGTTTTTACTTATTTTGGGTTTTAAGAAGCAATTTTCACATTCATTACACTGTTTGATTTTAGTTCTGGCCTGCATTGTTATTGCTATTACGCAATGAAATGCGATTTGATGACTGCCTTTTTGAGAAATGGTTTGTGAAGAGCGGGAAGAATTCAGAAAAAGGATATCTCAAGAGCATAGTTTATTCCAAGAACCTGGTATGCCTCCCATCTCTAATTAAACCACCTAGCTAGCACTAACTTTGCATTACTTACCCCATGAATTAACTCCTTAACCATTTAATGTGCATGCTAATTTGTGATTCACTAATCATGGCCATTAAATCTCTTTCCAGCGCTCTAATTCTCATCATTTGGCCTAATGATAGAAACTGTAATGTTTTTCTTCGTTATTGTTAAATGGCATAATGTTGAAGTCAAAATGATATACAGTACCAGTCAAAAGTTTGGACACACCTACTCATTCAAGGATTTTTCTTTATTTTTTAAAACTATGTTATACATTGTAGAATAATATTGAAGACATCAAAACTATGAAATAATGGAATCATGTAGTAACTAAAGTGTTAAACAAATCAAAATATATTTTAGATTCTTCAAAGTAGCCACCCTTTGCCTTGATGACAGCTTTGCACACTCTTGGAGTTCTCTCAACCAGCTTCATGAGGAATGCTTTTCCAACAGCCTTGAAGGAGTTCGCACATATGCTGAGCACTTGTTGGCTGCTTTTCCTTCACTCTGCGGTCCAACTCATCCCAAACCATCCCAATTGGGTTGAGGTTGAGTGATTGTGAAGGCCAGGTCATCACTCTCCTTCTTGGTCAAATAGCTCTTACACAGCCTTGAGGTGTGTTGGGTCATTGTCCTTTTGAAATTCAAATGATAGTCCCACTAAGTGCAAACCAGATGGGATGGTGTTTCGCTGCAGAATGCTGTGGTAGCCATGCTGGTGATGTGTGCCTTGAATTCTAAATAAATCAAAGACTGTGTCACCAGCAAAGCACCATCACACCACCTTCTCCATGCTTCACGGGGTGGAACCACACATGCAGAGATCATCCGTTCACCTACTCTGCGACTCACAAAGACACGACGGTTGGAACCAAAAATCTCCAATTTGGACTCATCAGACCAAAGGACAGATTTCCACTGGTCTAATGTCCATTGATTGTGTTTCTTGGCCCAAGCAAGTCTCTTCTCCTTCTTGGTGTCCTTTAGTAGTGGTTTCTTTGCAGCAATTCAATCATGAAGGCTTGATTCACACAGTCTCCTCTGAACAGTTGATGTTGAGATGTGTCTGTTACTTGAACTCTGTGAAGCATTTATTTGGGCTGCAATTTCTGAGGCTGGTAACTCTAATGAACTTATCCTCTGCAGCAGAAGTAACTCTGAGTCTTCCTTTCCTGTTGCGGTCCTCATGAGAGCCAGTTTCATCATAGCGCTTGATGGTTTTTCCAACTGCACTTGAAGAAACTTCTCAATTTTCTGTATTGGCTGACCATGTTGTAAAGTAATGATGGACTGTCGTTTCACTTTGCTCATTTGAGCTGTTCTTGCCGTAGTATAGACTTGGTATTTTACCAAATAGGGCTAGCTTCTGTATACCACCCCTACCTTGTCACAAAACAACTGATTGGCTCAAACGCATTAAAAGGGAAAGAAATTCCACAAATGAACTTTTAACAAGGCACACCTGTTAATTGAAATGCATTCCAGGTGACCTCATAAAGCTGGTTGAGAGAATGCCAAGAGTGTGCAAAGCTGTCATGAAGGCAAAGGGTGGCTACTTTGAAGAATCTGAAATATAAAATATATTTTGATTTGTTCAACCCTTTTTTGGTTACTACATGATACCATATGTGTTATTTCATAGTTGTAATGTCTTCATTATTATTATACAATGTAGAAAATTGTTAAACAAAATAAAATAAAGGAAAACCCTTGGAATGAGCAGGTGTGTCCAAACTTTTGACTGGTGCTTTATATTATGATGTCATAATGTTTCATTGCTCTGAATCCAGAGGGAAATCATTGATGTATTACCTAAAACAATTTAGCTAGCCTTTCTCACCCCTGCTGTGTGTGTTAACCAACTTTCTGGTCCCCTTTTCCAAGCTGGATCTCCCTTTGGTTCTGGAGGCTGATATCGAGCCCCAGACGAAGAGGCCGGAACTGGTTAGTTCTCAAGCGCAGAGCTTAGCAAGGAAGTATCAGGAGACCAAAGAGCTCCTGCAGCTGCAAGAACTGAAAAAGCGTAATATGCAGGCACAGCTTGGCCTCTCGCTTTCCCACCTCTCCATCAAGGAACTTTACCTTTCCCACCCCCAAACAACAGCCCCTCTGGAAAGCCTGCCTTCTTCAGAGCCGCTCGTCAAAAAAACTGTTAGCTTTTTGATCGAAGATAGTGCAGACAGGATTCAAGAGCTAGAGGACTTGATATCAGGAAAGTCCTTGACTCTGAAGGGACTGGTTAGATTGCTACGATCTCACAGTGAATTCTGCCTGGAGGGTAGTCTGGAAATAGGACAACAGGGTAGTTGGCAAAGGCTTTTGGAGAGCTGGAAGTTTCAACAAGAGGTAGACAATGAGACCATGATGCAGAGCTTAGCCAGGGCGGGCGAAAGCATCCACAGTTACGAATCGTGTCTCCTGGCCATGGAGGACATGCTAGGAAGGGTTCAGAAGGTGGAGAGCCAGAAGACCCCTTACGGACCACTGTGTCAAATCGAAGACCACTCGGAAAGCCACGAGGTCGCTGTACGGGCGTTGTCCCACAGGGTTGAACTTCTAAAGAGTGAAAACGGAGCGCTGAACCAGCGCTATCAGGAGATAGTGAACCAACTAACTGAGGCAGATAGGGAGATCGACAGGCTCAAAGCTGAGCTGATCAACCTGCAAGGCGGGAAACAGCACCTACTGATCCTAGAAGAGCTGAACGGAGTCAGGGCCAGACTAGCAGAGAGCCAAGCCAATGCTATCGACAGGGAGTTCTATGAGAGAGAGTTGAATGAGAAGTCTGTGAAGCTTCATGAGGCCCTTGTCACCTTGGAGGTGCTAGGAAGCGGCCTGAAGGACGGGGAGAGGAGACTGCAGCTGAAAGAGGCCACTCTCAAAGGTCTGGGATTTCAGATGGCAGAGGAAGGTGCTCCTAAGGAGAAAGGGCAACTCAAAGAGCAGCAGGACGCAACAGTGGCCAAGCTCTTGAAAAAGGAAAATCTCTGTAGAGAACTTCAAACTCAGAACGTTGAACTTCAAGCTAGAAACCAGGAATCGGAGAGAGTCCAGAGTCTTAAACTTTTAGAGGCAGAGAATGAGATTAGGATGTTGCGAGCAAAGTTGGGGGTAAAGGCAAAGTCGGCTAGGGGAGAAAGAGAAGTGAATGTTAGTGAAGACTTGATGCAGACAGGTGAGAGGAAGATAGCAGACAAAAGTGTTATAAAGCAAGTAGTAGGTGAGATAAAGATGAAGTCTGAGGCACTTAGTCGGGTTTTAGAGGTGTTAGTGAAGCTTGATGTTAGTGTGGAGAAAACACTACTTGATCTGAAAAGCTCTTTACATATCACAGACTGCCTTGGATCCTTTGGTGAAGAGCCAGATGAAGTAAGTCAGAGAGTAATGAAAAGGTTGGTATTAGACGCAGCGTTCTGGAGTGGTCTGTTGAACGCTTTAGAGGTTAGCCCATGCGAGACTGAAGGTGAACGTGTATGTAGTTTTGAAATGCGTGTAGTACAACGTACGGTAGCTGAGAAGAGCATGTTGATGTTGATGAACAGGATTTGTCCTCGACCCAAGATGGAAGTTGATAATAAGATGACTGTGATGGCACAGACCATGCAAGCAGACCTTTTGAATTGGTGCAGCTGGCTTGATAACGACACCAACACGCTCATTTTGAAAGATCTAACAGAGGCATTGCAAGAGAAAGTGTATTTGTTTAATCTAATTGCCTCCACCATTGAAATGTCCACAAATGACACCCTCCTGTCCTTGGTCCTAGCTAGCTTTGATTCCGGCAAAGTTAAGAAACAATGGTCTGAGCACCTTCAAGACGCAGCCACAGAAGCTCACATGGCCTATCTCATCAGCAGGCTGAACTTCCAACACGAGAAAGAACTGAAAGAAACACAGGTTGAGAAACTTCAGATTGGCAACTCTGACTGTGCCAGCTGCTTTCTATTGGGAGAACAGAACCGAGAACTCCAATCCAAATTGGCGGATCAACAGAATCCTCTGCAACGCCTTGAAAGCACAATGAGTAAAGATACTAGACCAGTAACACACATTCAGATCGAAGGGGAGCCCATTGACTCCATGGACAAGGCCATACAGCTGCAAGACATGGTAGCCAAGCACAAGCTGGAGCTGAGGGAGACCAAGGACGTCTACACACAGGTAACAGAAAAGCTGCGACAGGAGGTGGCGAAGGTGTCCGAGATATTGCGTCTAGAACGTGAAGAAAACGTGAAGGAGATCGACTCTCTGACTGTCTGCATGGAGAACCTGAAGAAGAAACACGAGACAGAGAGGATCGTCCTACTGGAGAAGCTCCACCATCAGATGGATGTCACCCCAGGAGGAAGCTATCCCACTGGGGCAGAGGATGGGACGATGTCCCCTGAGACCTCCACAACCTCCGCCCTCAAGGAGCGCATCCAGGAGCTGGTGGCCCAGGTCTCGGCCATGACAGAGGAGATGAAGCGGAGGGAGCTCCAGGGTGACGCAGCTAACCTCCGGCTGAAATACGACAAAGACCTGGAGAATCTGAAGGTGGAAGCCTTTCCTTGTCCTTTCTGTTCCTCCGTCCGTGATGCCTTTTCTCCTTGTGGCACCCCCCCCCACCCTCCCGACCCACTCCTTACCTCCCTTACCCCCCCCTCCCCCTTTCCTCTGTAGCCCTGCTATCCTCACTCTGCTTGCTTTCCTTTGTATATCAGTATCCTCCGGTGTTGCATGGTGACTAATCCACTGTTAGTGCATGTGGTTGTTGACGCTACGTGTGCGCTGAGGAACCCGTTTTGTTTGACAGGAAAAAGGTTAGTTAACCAGAACTTCTACTCCGAAATCCCAACTGGAACATTGTTTATGTGGGAGGCAACCCATCTGCTTAGGGAGACCAACCAGAACCTCTCTTACAGTCCCATGAAAGTCAGGCTGACAAAGAATTCAGGTCATGTTATTTAGTGTCTATCAGCATATTTACACATCCAATGTGAAACGAGCATCCCAGCAGGTATAGTTGTTGATGAAAGGAATTCTTCGTAAGAGACAATTTGATGTGCTTCATTACAGATTCCTTGCTTCAGTAGGCGTCGTATGTGTTAGAAGTGTCAATTACAAACGGTTGAAGCCCTTTTTAAAGCTGTCTACCTATGGTTGTCCTCAACAGATACATAATTTAGATAATTGAGTGGACTCGAGGAGGAAGTTTAAATGACCTGCGTTTGAAGGTGCATGGGGCTTACCTCTTTTGTCTTTTTGATGTGTTTTTGCTTTAACTGACAATAATTAACCTTTGCCCCCTTCTGACATGCTGATGGAACTTATAATAAATTGACAGGCTATCAAAACATTGCAGAATGCTTGAAGCGTAGACATGTTTGCAATGCAGGTGCTTCTACACCTGCATTGCTTGCTGTTTGGGGTTTAAGGCTGGGTTTCTGTACAGCACTTTGTGGCGTCAGCTGACGTAAGAAGGGCTTTGTAAATATATTTGATTGATATTTACTTCCTTGGAAACGTCATTCTTTTAAAGGAAGAAATGCAAAACAAGATCTAATCGCAGCTATAAAAAAAAATAAAAGTATATTAACCACATTCCACCATGATCATATACCTAGAATCTTTGGTACTGTATGTGAACATATTACCCAGATGTTTTTATACATCATAGATCCTGTCTTATTATTATTTTTTTAGACTACATAGAATTAAAGTAAAAAAAAAAAAAAAAAACTTGTATCCATTGTCATGGTCTCTACATTACATTGTAGACGTTCATAAGAATTACACAGGTCATTTATAATCAGGCTCCAGCTTTACAGGAATAGTTTTAAGAGCTGTTGTTGTTTTCTGCGTGTTTTTATTAGGCCTGAATAGTGACTGTTTCTAAGCAGATGACATGGGTTCTTCTACTCAGGTTTAGAACACAGCTTGGGGACACAGTGTGGGAACACAGCTGACATGAGTTGACCTGCGCTACACCAGGTCTTTTGTTGTTGCTGCTGGTGCTGTAATCTTTGTATTGTTGTTGTGTACGGAGACGGACGGGTGGTAGCATTTTTTTGCGGTCCTCTTAACAGTAATAACATTGTAAAATCAGTAATAACGTTTTAGCAGTTCCCTTCCTGGTCCTCGAGGACAGGTTTCATCCCTGGAACACAGTCCCTCCAGTCAGCCATACTTTATTGACATGTAGTTGTATACTATACACCAGCCACTCCCCTAAACAGGAAATGGCCCCCACGAACGCACTTAAGACACACACACACTAAACAAAGGGCAGGTGTTGCTTGCTGTGATGTCACAGTAGGAAGTGCCCCTAAATACCCAGCCGGTGGGCGTGGGGGTTGGCTCAGTCTCAAAGGTTGTTCCCTCCTGGGCCAGTTTCCTGAGCGCTGGGGACTTATCCCTGTGAAAAATACTACTTATCCCTGTGAAAATACTACTTATCCCTGTGAAAATACTACTTATCCCTGTGAAAATACGTTTTAGGAAACGAGAGAGGGAGCATAGGACAGTACTCAGATTAGCAGCACTGAATAGAGGACGGAAGTAACTTTTGGGTCGAGCTGGTCGGAAGACCATTCAAATCCCCTCTTGTGGAAACATGCACTGTAATTATAATAGCATTGTGAGTAACTCTAAAACCGTGTTGATCAGACCCCCTCCTCCCCTCCCCTCCCCAGCCTTCTTGCGCTATACTGCTAAAAGGTGTTGGTGCGAAGCTGCCAATCGTGCCTCATTTGACACAGACAGGCTGGCCCAGAGACAGTACGATGGGGAGACACCAGACTCCACTGTCTGTCCCCACAGAATCAGCCTATTATCCAGTGTTCTACTCGGTCTCATCTTAACCTCCCACATTCCATCAAGACATCCCCAATAGAAACAGAGTGGACTGGACGTCTTTCACACTATAGACGGCTGAACAATATGACACGCTATGACACGAACTCAATTTGTAATGGGTGTTTTATGAGCGAGACGGCCCGGATTTCACTTGGCTTAAAATCTTGGCAGAGGTTGAATACCTGCACTGTTGCAGGGATAATTAGGCTACACAGAACACGGCCTTCTCAATCACATTGTGTTCTAGCTGCCTACGCATTTCTTCAACGTATTGTGTATTCTGTACCAGAGGCTTATGTTGTTAATAGCTGAAGTAGCTAGCTTGGTGTTTGTCGTCAGTGATCAGTGAATAGATAGATGGTCAACGGTGGTTTTGGGTCAGGAGTTTTTTGGGCTTTAACTACATCGAGTTTGACCACGAAAAAGACCCTATAACTAGGGGCCAGAGGTTTTCCTAATCAAGTCACATGGTCAGGCAGGAAACTCCTGGCCCTAGCTTATGGTTTCGTGTAGATTCACTTTTCACCCATTCCCCTCCATTGATAGGCCACCTGTGAGAGGGGCTTTGCTGCCATGGAGGAGTCCCACCAGAGGGTGATTGAAGAACTGCAGAGGAAAAACCAGAGAGCACTGGAGAACCTACACGAGGAAAAGGAGAGGCTGCTAGCCGAGGAGACTGCCGCTACCATAGCCGGTCAGTAGTAATTGCGATAGCGGCTAACGCTAACCCTATCAGCAGCGGCTAACGCTAACCCTATCAGCAGTAGCACCTTGGTAATCATATAGGCCTAGTGTCCCATGCTATCAGTACCATCAGGCTAACATTAAGTATTTTGTTCACTTGTGTACACAAATCCACCATTGTGAGTTATCATGGTCTTTGGGTTCTGCTTTATAAAACAGTGGATTTTCTTTCTAAAACAACATGATTACCTAATGTGGTCCGGGTATGCTTGATGATCTCTCCTAAATAACAACGTTCTTTGTTTTGGTTTCCCCAGCAATCGAGGCGATGAAGAACGCCCACCGGTCGGAGCTGGAGAAGGAGCTGGACAAGGCCCGCAAGTCCAACAGCAACACGGAGAACGCAGACATAGAGGAGATATGCCGGCAACACGAGTAAGTTATGACAAGATGGCACCAACTGACATGTTCGCCGTGTTGCTAGCTCCTAGCCAACTTTGCCGTCTTTTTGTTTATTTTAGTGTTATTTTTTTTTTATTTGCCCAAAATGTTTCTAGTATTATCTCCTATGACCGACGAGCACTCCTGGTCATCAAATCGGCGATTACTCGCCACAAATTTGACAGATTCGACCCTTTGTTCAGTTCTCCCAAACTAGTTTAATTCATTCCAGGAGCCCTACCAAAAAGAGAGCTAGTGTTCTAGTCAGACTAAAGAGAATGGCAAATTACCTAATGCTTCCTAGTATTGTACTAGCAAATGTACAGTCTCTAGACAATAAGTTACAAGCTCAGAGTGAGGATTTCCTACCAACTGGACCTGAGAGACACATAATTTGCCTCACTGAAACGTGGCTCACGGGCTCCATGCTGGATCCGGCTATCCAGCCTGCTGGGTTTTCCATTATCGCGTAGTCAGAGGAATCTTTCTGGGAGAAGTAAAGGAGAAGGCATTTGCTTCATTACCAACAACTCATGGTGTGACTGTGGTAACTTACAATTCCTCGCAACTTTCTGTTCTCCCGCTGTTGTAATACCTCCCGATTAAATGCCAACCCCACTATCTCCCAAGATAATGCCCAGTGGTTATAATCACGGCTGTATACCCCCAGCACCGATCCTCCCATGAGGGCCCCCGCTGCTGTAGAAGAATGTGAGCTCTAGATCTCTGCGGCTGACGTCAGTAAGACCTTCAAGCGTGTGAATGCTCGCAAAGGAGCCGGTCCAGACAGTATCCCCGGCTACGTCCTTAAAGTATGTGCAGACCAGCTGGCTGGAGTTTTCACGGACATATTCAACCTCTCCCTGTCCCAGTCTGTGATCCCCACATGCTTCAAGATGTCTAGCATTGTCCCTGTACCCAGGCAAACAAAGGTAACCTGCCTAAATGACTGTCACCCTTTAGAACTCACTTCTGTCGTCATGAAGTGCTTTGAGATGTTGGTCCCAAGATCCAAATCAGCTCCACCTTACCTGACACCCTGGGCCCACTAAAATTTGCAAATGACCCAACATATCCACAGATGACGGAATCACCCTACACACTGCCCTATCCCACCTGGACAAGAGCAACACCTATGTAAGAAAGATGTTCATCGCCTACAGCTCAGCTTTCAAGACCATAGGCCCCTCCATGCTTGACACTAAGCTCAAGGCCCTGGGTATGAACACCACCCTCTGCAACTGTACCCCAGTTGGTGAGGGTAGGCAACACAAGTCTGCCACACTGACCCTCAACACGGGGTCCCCCAGGGGTGTGTGCTCAGTCCCCTCCTGTACATCTGCATAGCCATGTACGACTCCAACATCATCATCAGGCGACTGAAGAAATTCAGCATGGGTCCTCAGATCCTCAAGAAGTTCTACCTCTGCACTATCGAGAACATCCAAGACCAGCTGCATCACCGCCTGGTACAGCAACTGCACCGCCCTCAACCGGAAGGCTCTACAAAGGGTGTTATGGACTGCCCAATACGCTCTCTGCTCTCCTATTATATCTACAACAGGCGGTGTTTGAGGAAGGCCTGGAAGATCGTCATGGGCTGCAGTCACCTGAGCCATAGACTGTTTACTCTGTTACCATCTGGGAAACGGTATCGGAGCATCGGGTCTCGGACCAACAGGCTCCGAGACAGCTTCTACCACCAGGCCATCAGACTGCTGAACAGCTATGTCTCCCTGCACAGACCTAAACCTTAGAGCCTATTGCACCTCAGACTTTGCAATGTAGAAATTATTTGCATGGACTCTCCACACATTCAACCCTTACACCTGCGTTTCCCAAGGGGTGAACGTTTTGGTATTTGCCCTAACAATACACAGCTGATTCAAACATCAAAACTTGATGATGAGTTGAATCAGCTGTGATTTATTTGAATCAGCTGTGTAGTGCACCCCTTGGGTCTATAACGTGCACCCCTTTGGGTCTATAACCTGCACCCCTTGGGGTCTATAACCTGCACCCCTTGGTCCATAACCTGCACCACTTGGGGTCTATAACCTGCACCCCTTTGAGGTCTATAACCTGCACCCTTTGGGGTCTATAACGTGCACCCCTTGGGGTCTATAACCTGCACCCCTTGGGGTCTATAACGTGCACCCCTTGGGGTCTATAACGTGCACCCTTTGGGGTCTATAACATGCACCCCTTGGGGTCTATAACGTGCACCCCTTGGGGTCTATAACGTTCACCCTTTGGGGTCTATAACATGCACCCCTTGGTCCATAACGTGCACCCCTTGGGGTCTATAACCTGCACCCCTTGGGGTCTATAACGTGCACCCTTTGGGGTCTATAACGTGCATCCCTTGGGGTCTATAACGTGCACCCCTTGGGGTCTATAACGTGCACCCCTTGGGGTCTATAACATGCACCCCTTGGGGTCTATAACGTGCACCCCTTGGGGTCTATAACGTGCACCCCTTGGGGTCTATAACGTGCACCCCTTGGGGTCTATAACGTGCACCCCTTGGGGTCTATAACGTGCACCCCTTGGGGTCTATAACGTGCACCCCTTGGGGTCTATAACGTGCACCCCTTGGGGTCTATAACGTGCACCCCCTTTGGGTCTATAACGTGCACCCCCTTTGGGTCTATAACGTGCACCCCCTTTGGGTCTATAACGTGCACCCCCTTTGGGTCTATAACGTGCACCCCTTGGGGTCTATAACGTGCACCCCTTGGGGTCTATAACGTGCACCCTTGGGGTCTATAACGTGCACCCTTTGGGTCTATAATGTGCACCCCCTTTGGGTCTATAACGTGCACCCCTTGGGGTCTATAACGTGCACCCTTTGGGTCTATAACGTGCACCCCTTGGGGTCTATAACGTGCACCCCTTGGGGTCTATAACGTGCACCCTTTGGGTCTATAACGTGCACCCCCTTTGGGTCTATAACGTGCACCCCCTTTGGGTCTATAACGTGCACCCCCTTTGGGTCTATAACGTGCACCCCCTTGGGGTCTATAACGTGCAACCCTTGGGGTCCCGAGGACAGGGTTTGGAAAACGCTGCCTTACACTAACACACACACTCACTCAACGCTGCTGTTCTATCATGTACTATTGATTCTACTGTGCGACCAAGACACAACCACTTTACATTCGTAAATCCAGTCCATTATTACTATGCTGCCTCTTCTATTACTTGTTTTAATTAATGTTCTGTAATGTTGAGGGAACTGTGGTTGTGACTGCACCTTTTACACCTGCTGGAAACTGTGAATGTGACTGCACCTTTTACACCTGCTGGAAACTGTGGTTGTGACTGCACCTTTTACACCTGCTGGAAACTGTGGTTGTGACTGCACCTTTTACACCTGCTGGAAACTGTGGTTGTGACTGCACCTTTTACACCTGCTGGAAACTGTGGTTGTGACTGCACCTTTTACACCTGCTGGAAACTGTGGTTGTGACTGCACCTTTTACACCTGCTGGAAACTGTGGTTGTGACTGCACCTTTTACACCTGCTGGAAACTGTGGTTGTGACTGCACCTTTTACACCTGCTGGAAACTGTGAATGTGACTGCACCTTTTACACCTGCTGGAAACTGTGGTTGTGACTGCACCTTTTACACCTGCTGGAAACTGTGGATGTGACTGCACCTTTTACACCTGCTGGAAACTGTGGATGTGACTGCACCTTTTACACCTGCTGGAAACTGTGGATGTGACTGCACCTTTTACACCTGCTGGAAACTGTGGTTGTGACTGCACCTTTTACACCTGCTGGAAACTGTGGTTGTGACTGCACCTTTTACACCTGCTGGAAACTGTGGATGTGACTGCACCTTTTACACCTGCTGGAAACTGTGGATGTGACTGCACCTTTTACACCTGCTGGAAACTGTGGTTGTGACTGCACCTTTTACACCTGCTGGAAACTGTGGTTGTGACTGCACCTTTTACACCTGCTGGAAACTGTGGTTGTGACTGCACCTTTTACACCTGATGGAAACTGTGGATGTGACTGCACCTTTTACACCTGATGGAAACTGTGGTTGTGACTGCACCTTTTACACCTGCTGGAAACTGTGGTTGTGACTGCACCTTTTACACCTGCTGGAAACTGTGGATGTGACTGCACCTTTTACACCTGATGGAAACTGTGGTTGTGACTGCACCTTTTACACCTGCTGGAAACTGTGGATGTGACTGCACCTTTTACACCTGCTGGAAACTGTGGATGTGACTGCACCTTTTACACCTGCTGGAAACTGTGGTTGTGACTGCACCTTTTACACCTGCTGGAAACTGTGGTTGTGACTGCACCTTTTACACCTGCTGGAAACTGTGGATGTGACTGCACCTTTTACACCTGCTGGAAACTGTGGTTGTGACTGCACCTTTTACACCTGCTGGAAACTGTGGATGTGACTGCACCTTTTACACCTGCTGGAAACTGTGGATGTGACTGCACCTTTTACACCTGCTGGAAACTGTGGATGTGACTGCACCTTTTACACCTGCTGGAAACTGTGGTTGTGACTGCACCTTTTACACCTGCTGGAAACTGTGGTTGTGACTGCACCTTTTACACCTGCTGGAAACTGTGGTTGTGACTGCACCTTTTATAACTTAATTTTGTTTTTATATTGAAGTTCAAATCCAACCCAGTGCCATGGGAACGAAGGTCTGGGCAAAGCCAGTATGTCACTGTGACTGGCTGTGCCTTGCCAGCTGTAACCAGGGCAACCTGGAACTAAAGGTGGCGGCTGGTGTCCTTGCCAAACCTGGAATTCCAGACGGTTCCAGCCGTCTGTCTGGGGTTTATTAAGGAACTGATTAGCAGCAGTCTGGCCCAGTCTGTCTAACCTCTGAATACACTGAAGCTCCAGTGTCAGGCCAGAACTAAAATATGAAGGAAGGAGTGGCTGTACTGAGTCTGGTTCTTTACAATGTTTTTTCCTACTCACCCTACAAAATGAAGGAGTTTTCTCAGATCTGTGCTACTCTTTCCTTTGGTCAGCTATTATGATGGAAAAGTGTTCAGCGTGGTCTTTCTGGTTGAGTTTCCTGAGTGGGTAAATGTATGGTGTTGATTGGCTGAGTGGTAAATGTATGGTGTTGATTGGCTGAGTGGTAAATGTATGGTGTTGATTGGCTGAGTGTGTTACTGAGTGGGTAAATGTATGGTGTTGATTGGCTGAGTGTGGTACTGAGTGGTAAATGTATGGTGTTGATTGGCTGAGTGTTACTGAGTGGTAAATGTATGGTGTTGATTGGCTGAGTGTGGTACTGAGTGGGTAAATGTATGGTGTTGATTGGCTGAGTGTGTTACTGAGTGGTAAATGTATGGTGTTGATTGGCTGAGTGTGGTACTGAGTGGGTAAATGTATGGTGTTGATTGGCTGAGTGTGGTACTGAGTGGTAAATGTATGGTGTTGATTGGCTGAGTGTGTTACTGAGTGGTAAATGTATGGTGTTGATTGGCTGAGTGGGTAAATGTATGGTGTTGATTGGCTGAGTGTGGTACTGAGTTTTCTCAGATCTGTGCTACTCTTTCCTTTGGTCAGCTATTATGATGGAAAAGTGTTCAGCGTGGTCTTTCTGGTTGAGTTTCCTGAGTGGGTAAATGTATGGTGTTGATTGGCTGAGTGGTAAATGTATGGTGTTGATTGGCTGAGTGGTAAATGTATGGTGTTGATTGGCTGAGTGTGTTACTGAGTGGGTAAATGTATGGTGTTGATTGGCTGAGTGTGGTACTGAGTGGTAAATGTATGGTGTTGATTGGCTGAGTGTTACTGAGTGGTAAATGTATGGTGTTGATTGGCTGAGTGTGGTACTGAGTGGGTAAATGTATGGTGTTGATTGGCTGAGTGTGTTACTGAGTGGTAAATGTATGGTGTTGATTGGCTGAGTGTGGTACTGAGTGGGTAAATGTATGGTGTTGATTGGCTGAGTGTGGTACTGAGTGGTAAATGTATGGTGTTGATTGGCTGAGTGTGTTACTGAGTGGTAAATGTATGGTGTTGATTGGCTGAGTGGGTAAATGTATGGTGTTGATTGGCTGAGTGTGGTACTGAGTGGGTAAATGTATGGTGTTGATTGGCTGAGTGTGGTACTGAGTGGTAAATGTATGGTGTTGATTGGCTGAGTGTGGTACTGAGTGGGTAAATGTATGGTGTTGATTGGCTGAGTGTGTTGCCTTGTATTGCCTGATTTACTGAGTATTTTCCTGTGTTCTCTTTCTCCCTCTCTCTCTTTTTCCCTCTTTCCCTCTCACGTTCCCCTCTCTTTCCCTCTGTCTCTCACTCTCTTTCCCCTTATCTCTTTCCCTCTCGCTCTTTGCCTTTCCCTCTCGTTCTCTCTCTTTCTCCCTCTCCCTCCCCCGTCTGTGTTGCAGAGAGGAGCTGTGTTCGTTCCAGAGGGAGATCGAGGTGTTGTCAGAGCAGTACTCTCAGAAGTGTCTGGAGAACGCCCACCTGGCCCAGGCCCTGGAGGCTGAGAGACAGGCCCTCAGACAGTGTCAGAGGGAGAACCAGGAGCTCAACGCACACAACCAGGTGCACACACACACACCCAGGCACTAACAAACACCCAGGTAATAGTCCTCACACTTACCATGATATGTAATGTGCCTTGTGTCTGTAGGAGCTGAACAACTGTCTAGCTGCAGAGATCACTAAGATGCGCTCTATGGCCACTGAAGACGGGGGTGGAAACACCTGCAACATCACACATGGGAAGGAACTGTACGAACTAGAGGTAAGCTCCGCTCGAGGTGAACATAAGATTGGACGATTTGAAGTCTTCCTGTTTGTTGAAAGGGGACTTTGCTTTTATACACAGCTGAAGTTTAGCCCTTAAATCTTAGCGTTTTGATCTTTGCCAGGTGATGTTGAGGGTGAAGGAGTCGGAGGTCCAGTATCTGAAACAGGAAATCAACTCTCTGAGGGATGAACTCCAGGCCGCCCAAAGAGTAAGACCCAAGTTACCTAAAACTGCTTTTTATCATTTTTCATTGTATTTTATGCTATTTTCTCATTTTATGCCGAGATTGTATTTCTCACCCTGCCACCTTAAACAATGTATCATTTGTCCCTCCAGGATAAGAAGTATGCGACGGACAAGTACAAGGACATCTACACAGAGCTGAGCATCGTGAAGGCCAAAGCAGAGCGAGACCTGGGGAGGCTCAGAGAACAGCTGCAGCTGGCCCACGAGGCACTGGGGGAACCGTCACTGGAGGAGGTGGAGAGGGCAGGAGGATACGGTAGGAATACAGAACACTTTCTAGCCTTCTGCTACTCCATTAGTGTGTTCCAAATGGAACCCTAGTCCCTACCTAGTGTTCCAAATGGAACCCTAGACCCTACCTAGTGTTCCAAATGGAACCCTAGTCCCTACCTAGTGTTCCAAATGGAACCCTAGTCCCTACCCAGTGTTCCAAATGGAACCCTAGTCCCTACCTAGTGTTCCAAATGGAACCCTAGTCCCTACTTAGTGTTCCAAATGGAACCCTAGTCCCTACTTAGTGCACAACTTATGACCTGAGCCCTTTGTTTCACTCATAACCAGTGTGTGGCAATGCCTCCAACATTTGAATTTGGTCTGTCTATTTACATAAGATGTCTCATAGTCCAGACTGTCTCTGACCTGCAACCCACTGACCTCCTTACAACAACCAGCCAGACAAGTAGATTTTTTACAGTAGTGTCTATAGTATACTATACATAAGCTGAACTAGCCACTTTTCCCCCCAGGACATGTCATTGAAGTAGTTGTCTTATCTCTCCTCAGATATCATGAAGTCCAAAAGCAACCCTGACATTCTCAAGATGGCGGCTGCTGCCGCCAAACGCATTGAGCGCACCATGAGGTCAAAGGTATAGCTTATTAACACCTGAGTAAGACATCTTAATGTGTTTTTCCCAATCGAGAAGTCTCCCACAGCTGAAGGTTGTGTGTGTGTGAGAACTGTTCAGTTTGGAACCAAGTGCCATTGAGCTGTGACACACTGCCACCTTCAGGTTAACGACAGCATTACACTGCAACTTTTGAGGTTTGAATTCCCCAACATACAACACTTTTGTCATATTACTCTAAACAAATCCCTTTGTGCTATTTGATTGTGGGTTAAAATGCTTCTATAAGAGAGAAGTGTACCAACATGTGATGAGACGGCCCCCCCCTGCAAACCCCTTCTCAATCTGTGTCTGGTGCCCAGGGCCAGCTAGGGCTGCCTGAGAACCTATAGGTCTACTTTTCTCCTTATGGTCACATACCAAACCAGACAACCACCAATAGCAGTGCATCATATTGGTGTACCATCATTTTGTTTATATGTTCACCCTTCAGCAGTGTGTTGCCCAGAAATAATCACTATATCCCCTTTCTGCTCATTCTAATGGTCTCCAACATCCTTCTGGGTGTGTATAAAATACTTACATTATTATTCCCCACGTTTCTGGTACGGATGAGAGAAAATCCCTCTGCATTACTAGACCCTCTGGACTCTTGTGCTTTCCCTCCTCTGTATCTCGCACATTAACAGTCCAAATCACATTTTTGATTGTGGGTTCGAATTGGATCGGGAATGGGATCACCTTTTTGTTTTTGGTACCAGTGGGGCTAGAGAGAAATATCAGTTTTACCAGTGACAGAAATGAGTGCACCTCTCTGTTGCTTCCTCGTCAATGATTCAGTCCTGTCTACCTGAAAGTCTCAGTTAAACCTGACCACGGTCATTAACAGTCTCTCTCCCCCCCAGAGTCTTAAGGAAGGGCTCACTGCCGAGCAGCGACTCCACCTGTTTGACAAAGACACTAAGGAGTTCTGACTGAGTCGCACCGCTCCAGCCACCTTGCAGCATGTTTAAAAAAGCCACTATATTTTACCTCTGTAATTACTTATTTAGAAACACACTGGTCACCACACACACACACATGTCGTGTGTGTGTATATATATATATATATATATATATATATATATATATATATATAAAAACATGGTAATGAGGATTTGAATTTAATGTCTAGACTCATTCCATGCACTTTAGTCACTGTGACATTAAGTTGTTTTGTTTTTCATCGCCGCGTGTTACGGTAAATACTCCGTACGGTTTTTAATGAGGCATCGATCGTGCCTACACTAACAAAGCTGGCCTGTAAAGCTACTGTTTGGACTCCTTAGTCTGTGTTAATAGCCGAAGGAATAATTATGATGTTGTAAAAGGCTAAACACAACTGCATAATGATGATGATGATGATGATGATGGAATAATGACGTACATGAGCAAAACCGTAGGAGCAATCTTGCCTTCAGGCTTGCGTGTTATGCTAGGTGAGGTCAGTGTTCACATGCTGTCTCTATCCCCTTTAACAAAGCTATGGAAATCAAATGTTTGCCTGCATCATTGTACAAGTAAACTATCTGTTACTTTGGATGTTGCTCCTTCCTTGCCTGATGTGTTGACTTGTTATATGATAATTATTAACATCATAGAATGTTTTCTGAAACAGGGCCATTTTAAAATGACCCCTGGAAGGCGACTGCTTGAACGCGTACAGAACGACTGGGATTATCTGATTTCTGATATAAATACATTTACATTCTTCTCTGTGTAATCGTATTGGCACAGCTGTATGGGAGGATGATTTGTTGGAGTCGGTTATGTCTGTAGTCTTGTTCAGTGGCAGTCCCTTTGTATTTATTTATTTATGTGTGGGTTTTTTTTATTTTGTCTCGCATACCAATCCCTCTGTACTCTACTGTTGTAAATATACAGCCAATGTATACCAACTGACAACCGGTTTATTAGCAATAAATATTTTTGCACCCTGTGTTCAGTTTGAGTGTTTTAATCTACTAAACTGGGTTAATCTTTCTCCAAAACGATTTTAAACGGAATTATACACCGCAACACTTTTCTCTCAAGGGCCCCAGTCAAGTAGGTTTCATTTTCTGTCTGCTATTTAATTGATCAATGGCCCAGAGAGAACACCTACAGGGCCTATTGAAAGTCTACACAGCCCTCGCACATACTTCACATTTTACCTCCTTTAAAATTAAAAGGAATTCAATTGGATTTCTTTCCAACAGAGCTACACAATCTCCACCGTTTCAAAATGAATGGAAATTAGACATTTTTCCAAATATTTTGCACTACTCAAGATGTACAAGTAGAGTTTGGCAGTGTTCAGTAGGAAAACACTAGTTTCCAGTAATCAGGTAGAGTTTTGTACTAATTGATTGTTGGTAGTAAATAAGTTGTCAAAATACAGCCGGAAGACAAAACAGGAAGTAGTTGGTTGTTCCCTAGCTACTGTTTTTGACAATCCCTGAATTGTAATCATCCATCGTCATCCTGTTGTTAGACCTTCTATATAACTTTTTACAACATCAGAAAGATTGCTTAACAAAACAGTTTGCTGTTGTCATAGAGACGTTGTCATGGAGATTTGGGTTTAGCCCAGCTGTTTGCTGGCCCCATTGAAATGTAGCTACTGTATGTAGCCTCTGTTTTTGTCATGCTAGCTAATAAGTATGTGTTTTTATGCAAATATACAGTATGTTCATATTGGTATACTTACCTATTCCACTAAACTCTTTTGACATGTTGCCAAGTAGGTCTTTGAAATATGGTGGCCATTGTTGGTGAGGTGAACATTGCTTATCAAATGTTTTTCTGTGTTGTCATATGTGACATCTTGTTAGCAGATGTTTGATAATGGCTTATAATTGGTTGTCTCTTGGGCTTGTCTAAAAGGGTACACGGTTTAGAAATGTGAACGCAACAAAGAGGATCTGAAGATACAGTAAGTCAAAGCTGAATGAAAACCTCAAAGGGTCGTTTTAATACCCTGCGATCTATACTCCTCCGTAAACTGGTCATCTCTTTCGCAAGACCCACCGGTTGATGCTTATTTATAAAACCCTTAGGCCTCACTCCTCCCTATCTGAGATATATACTGCAGCCGTCATTCTTCACAAACAACACCCGTTCTGCCAGTCACATTCTGTTAAAGGTCCCTAAAGCACACACATCCCTGGGTCGCTCCTCATTTCAGTTCGCTGCAGCTAGCGACTGGAACGAGCTGCAACAAACACTCAAACTGGACAGTTTTTATCTCAATCTCTTCATTCAAAGACTCAATCATGGACACTCTTAGTGACAGATATGGCTGCTTTGTGTGATGTATTGTTGTCTCTACCTTCTTGCCCTTTGTGCTGTTGTCTGTGCCCAATTATGTTTGTACCATGTTTTGTGCTGCTACCATGTTGTGTTGCTACCATGTTGTTGTCATGTTGTGTTGCTACCATGCTTTGTTATGCGTTGCTGCCTTGCTATGTTGTCTTAGGTCTCTCTTTATGTAGTGTTGTCTCTCTTGTTGTGATGTGTGTTTTGTGTGATATTTATATTTGTATATATATATTGGTATTTATTTAAAATACAAGGCACGAGGCCTTTTGCGTTTTGGTAGGCCCTTATTGGAAATAAGAATTTGTTCTTAACTGACTTGTCTCGTTAAATAAAAAATACAAAAATTAATGTAAAGTGTTGGTCCCATGTTTCATGAGCTGAAATGAAAGATCCCAGAAATGTTCCATACATGCAAAAAGCTTATTCCAATAAAATATTGTGAACAAATTTATTTACATCCCTGTTAGTGAACATTCTATCCTTTGTCAAGATAATCCATCCAGCTGACAGGTGTGGCATATCAAGAAGCTGATTAAACAGCATGATTGTTACACAAGTACACCTTGTGCTGGGGACAATAAAAGGCCACTGCAGTTTTGTCACACAACACAATGCCACAGATGTCTCAAGTTTTGAGGGAGCGTGGAATTGGCATGCTGACTGCAGGAATGTCTACCAGAGCTGTTGCCATGGTATTGAATGTTAATTTCACTACCATAAGCCGCCTCCAACATCGTTTTAGAGAATTTAGCAGTAAATCCAACTGGCCTCAAAACCGCAGACCACATGTAACCATGCCATCCCAGGACCTCCACATCTGGCTTCTTCACCTGTGGGATGGTCTGGGGCAGCTGATGAAACTGGGTTTGCACAACCGAATCATTTCTGTCCAGTTTTGAGTTTCAGGGAAACTAATCTGCGTGCTCGTCGTCCTCACCAGGGTTTTGACCTGACTGCAGTTCGGCGTCGTAACCGACTTCAGTGGGCATATTCACCTTCCATGGCCACTGTCACACTGTAGACGTGTGCTCTTCACAGACAAATCCTATTTTTAACTGTACCAGGCAGATGGCAGACGGCGTGAATCGTGTCGTGTGGGCGAGTGGTTTGAGAATCCCATTTTTAGCTGTACCTGGCAGACGGTGTATATGGCGCTGTGTGGGCGAGTGGTTTGCTGTCAACTTTGGGGTATTTCTGTCTGTAATAAAGCCTTTTTGTGCAGGAAAACTCATTCTGATTGCCTGGGCCTGGCTCCCCAGTGGTCGGCATAAGCCCTCCCAGGCTGCGGCCCTGCACAGTCATGTGAAATTCGTTGATTATGGCCTAATTAGTTTATTTAAATTGACTGATTTCCTTATATGAACTGTAACTCAGCAAAATCTTTGAAATTGCATGTTGCATTTAGATATTTGTTCAGTACAGATGCAACAATTGAAGTTGTTTCTGTCAATAAGCTCGATGTTATTTGATGTGTGCAAACTGTCTTCCCTTGACACTTGTTTTGGGTCCAGGACCATTCACAGTTGAGCTCACTCAGTTTAGGTCAATGTTGATTGGCTATTATTTTATTTTAAAAAAAATTATCAAAGGAGGACAAATGCACACTGGCTCCCTTGCGTTCAATCCTGGCAACAATATCATACTATTTTGGACCAGACAGCATCAGATAAATGGCCTACACATACAGAGACAGAGGGGTGCTGTTTGGCTCGCTCCGGTGCTTTCTAAAGTGAAGTACTGTACATTCAGCCTCTTGCGAATTTAAGGAAAATTATGAAACACAGAGAGATGAAAGATACATTTTCTTTTATACTTTTTTCCTTGGTAAATTTTTTGGGGAAGACGGGATTCCCTTGGCATCCATGAATACATGCCACTGTGAGATGATGACTTGAAATGAAATAATAAAATGCTCAAATAAAACTGTAAAATAACTGAAATATTTTATTAAAGTAGTGTGAATAAATTGTTAAGTGACAAGCAGTAATGGGAATTCACTACCATCATGGGACGTTTATTCATTGTTTTATTCTGTGTTACAGCATTCAACCCAAATAATCCGGAGCGGCAGGGTGGTGTGGTTAGCGCGTTGGACTAGTAACTGGAAGGTCGCTAGTTCAAACCCCCGAGCTGACAAGGTACAAATCTGTCGTTCTGCCCCTGAACAAGGCAGTTACTGTTCCTAGGCCGTCATTGAAAATAAGAATTGGTTCTTGCCTCGTTAAGTAAAGGTAGATAAATAATCAAAACCTAATTCGATAACCATGATAACGTTTTAATAATAGAACCGAACGGAACCTCAAAAAGCAAAAAAAAAAATGTACTCGTCGGCACTAATGGAAATGTCTGTAATATATTATTAATATATGACTCAGGACAAAACAAGTTGTCTCACTCGAGTAAAACGATATACAACATTGATGTATTGAACTCTGCCGTTTTAATTTTTTCCTTATTATTAACAACAAATCCTTACAAAAAAGTACATGGGGGAACACAGTGTCGTGTCTTTGGCTATGCCGGATTAAGTGATATGACAAATCATTTCTCCGTAATTAATATTACCTGATTGAGCTAATCATGTAAATGTAATTAACTAGAGAGTCGGGGCACCACAAAATAATATTTATAGATCTGTTATCTTACGAATAAACTCTTAAAGACCTAGTAATATTTTACATCAATAGCAGTCAATATTAATCGTCACCCTAATTCAGTCTCATCTGAAAGTTGTAAATTCTTGGTTATCTTCACGAACCCTGGCTAACAAGTTGAATCAGCAATACAAAATTGGGTTTAATTATTTATTTACTAAATACCTAACTAATCACACAGAATTACACATACACATAATTAATCATAACTTGATTACAAATTACGTAATAAAGGAAAACGTCCCTAGCGGGCAGGACATATATGACAGCTTGTTACACAAAAGAAAGGGGGCTGGGTTTGAGTGAAAGAGCGGGAAGACTGAGGAACAAAGGCAAAGCTGTGCTATCGTAAATACAGTATCTTATGCATTCTAAATTACCGCCCATTTGGAAAAGGAAAATGCAATAAATATTTACTCTGAGCTGCACTTCAGTAGGTTGGTGGTAGATGGAAGGCCGTGTTGCCCAACCGAGTCCTTTGTCCTTTGACATTTGAAGAATGTCTCTGGTGGTCAATTGGATACGTTGTAGTAACGTCGTTGTGTGATAGACGGGATACTCTGTCTGTTCCTTCCTAACCCTCGTTTGCAGCTGCTGTTGCTAACTCAACGGCTAGGAGGTATCACTTCTGTAGTGAATAAGAGTTCAAAGTTCATACCATTCGCAACCAAAGCTCATGCTGATGTTGGCTTCGTTCTGTAGTTATTATCTGAACCATTCTGACATCGGACCGTCGTCCTCACATCCTCGGAACAGCAGGTTATATTGTTGTCAAGGCTTTATATAGGAAGGGAGAGGAGGGCGTGTTTGAAATGTTTTATAGCCCATGTCCCTTCACAGGGGCGGGCCACTGATTGGGGCGGGCCACTGATTGAGCAGAACCTTATGAAAACCCAAATCTCACATTTTAGAAGCTAAAATCACATTTCAACCCATCACGAATCATTTAATATTCAAACATTTAAATTGAACAACAATTCCATGTGAATCCGATAACTCTGATGTGTAGACTTTCCACTGTAGAGTTTATGTCATCTTATCATTGATGAGAATGTCTCAGATGGCAACCTAACTGACATCATATTCATTAAGTACCACCGTATATGTTCAATTGGTCGGTTTCCCAGAATATTGTTAATTTCCCCCCACCTTCTGATGTTCCCAGAATCTCTATGTTAACCAAGGTGTTTGCAAAAGTAACATCAGTAGGGTAAAGAGAGGAAAAGGGGGGGGGAAGATGTATTTATGACTGTCATAAACCTACCCCCAGGCCAACGTCATGACAACAGGTCATAAGGAATATACAAAGGACAATGGTCTAGGGGCGGGGCTGGGGGCGGGGCTAGGGGGTACAATATGACATTACACAGGACCTTAAGTGGCAAACACACGTTTATCATTCTAACAGCTTTTTTGTTGGCAGAGTATTTAAATATTTTTGTAAGGTAAGAAAAATGTGGTGTTTTGTTTTCTAAACTCACATTTGTGAATATGAAATTTGTCCAAAAGAATAATGAATTAATTACATAGAAATAAGTTAAAACAATTTTATCTTAAGTAAAGAATTCAGGCAGTACATCTCTCCAGAATAGTGTAAAAATCTTAATAAATGTGTTCAATTACAATCTACTGATGTCTTGACACAGATTCCTTACATGAATATAGTGCCAAATAAGATGAAAAACCGTTTCTGGATGGTCATTCCAAAATGTACAATTTGAATGTATGTTGAATGTATGTTTTTTTAAACTTCTTCATATAGTGGTTGGCAGGATAATATTTATGAATAATTTAAAAAGAAACTTCCTTCATTTTGTTAATAATTAGGTATGTGTATGGCAACATCCACACTGTTTTCCAACAGACAGTATCATTAAAACCATTCCAATAAGGCACAACTTAAGGTATATAGCGGAGTTCCCCAACTGACGGCACGGGGGCCGAATTTGGCCCGCGGGTGGTCTCATTTGGCCCCATGTTTTCTGAGCAATAAATACAAATAAAATATGTATTTTTATTTTTGTTGGACATAAAATTGCAAAACACTAAATCAGCTCCAAGTGATTTTAATTTAGAGAAATATGTTCAAGTATTCCAGCACATAATGTAAGAAAGGTTTGAAATTATTGTTTTAGACAAATATTATGTGTTTGGGCTTCTTGCGGTCAATTTGCAGTCTACAAATTATTTGTAATTTGGGTCCGACCCCCACCATCCACGCAACAACAAAAAAATCATCCCTCAGCTGAGTCTAGATTATGATCCCTGGTATACAGTGGGGCAAAAAAGTATTTAGTCAGCCACCAATTGTGCAAGTTCTCCCACTTAAAAAGATGAGAGAGGCCTGTATTTCCATCATAGGTAAACTTCAACTATGACAGACAAAATGAGAAAAAAAATCCAGAAAATCACATTGTAGGATTTTTAATGAATTTATTTGCAAATTATGGTGGAAAATAAGTATTTGGTCAATAACAAAAGTTTATCTCAATACTTTGTTATATACCCTTTGTTGGCAATGACAGAGGTCAAACGTTTTCTGTAAGTCTTCACAAGGTATTCACACACTGTTGCAGGATTTTGGCCCATTCCTCCATGCAGATCTCCTCTAGAGCAGTGATGTTTTGGGGCTGTTGCTGGGCACCACGGACTTTCAACTCCCTCCAAAGATTTTCTATGGGGTTGAGATCTGGAGACTGGCTAGGCCACTCCAGGACCTTGAAATGCTTCTTACGAAGCCACTCCTTTGTTGCCCAGGTGGTGTGTTTGGGATCATTGTCATGCTCAAAGACCCAGCCACGTTTCATCTTCAATGCCCTTGCTGATGGAAGGAGGTTTTCACTCAAAATCTCACAATACACGGCCCAATTCATTCTTTCCTTTACACGGATCAGTCGTCCTGGTCCCTTTTCAGAAAAACAGCCCCAAAGCATGATGTTTCCACCCCCATGCTTCACAGTAGGTATGGTGTTCTTTGGATAAAACTCAGCATTCTTTGTCCTCCAAACACGACAAGTTTAGTTTTACCAAAAAGTTATATTTTAGTTTCATCTGACCATATGACATTCTCCCAATCTTCTTCTGGATCATCCAAATGCTCTCTAGCAAACATCAGACGGGCCTGGACAGTACTGGCTTAAGCAGGGGGACACGTCTGGCACTGCAGGATTTGAGTCCCTGGCGGCGTAGTGTGTTACTGATGGTAGGCTTTGTTACTTTTGTCCCAGCTCTCTGTAGGTCATTTACTAGGTCCCCCCGTGTGGTTCTGGGATTTTTGCTCACCGTTCTTGTGATCATTTTGACCCCACGGGGTGAGATCTTGCGTGGAGCCCCAGATCGAGGGAGATTATCAGTGGTCTTGTATGTCTTCCATTTCCTAATAATTGCTCCCACAGTTGATTTCTTCAAACCAAGCTGCTTACCTATTGCAGATTCAGTCTTCCCAGCCTGGTGCAGGTCTACAATTTTGTTTCTGGTGTCCTTTGACAGCTCTTTGGTCTTGGCCATAGTGGAGTTTGGAGTGTGACTGTTTGAGGTTGTGGACAGGTGTCTTTTATACTGATAAGTTCAAACAGGTGCCATTAATACAGGTAACGAGTGGAAGACAGAGGAGCCTCTTAAAGAAGAAGTTACAGGTCTGTGAGAGCCACAAATGCTTGTTTGTAGGTGACCAAATACTTATTTTCCACCATAATTTGCAAATAAATTCATTAAAAATCCTACAATGTGATTTTCTGGATTTTTTTCCCTTCGTTTTGTCTATCATAGTTGGAGTGTACCTATGATGAAAATTACAGGCCTCATCTTTTTAAGTGGGAGAACTTGCACAATTGGTGGCTGACTAAATACTTTTTTTGCCCCACTGTATAGATACAACATCCTGTTGAAACAAGACTTGTATAGCTCTACTGTTGAATGGACCAAGAAAAAAACGAATCTTTCCTACTGATGAGTCAACAGGGATAATCGTATGTTCTGAGGGTCAAGTCTTGACACGTTCCTGAATAATAAAGCAATACCGGAGGGAATGGCATCTAGTCTTGCAAAATCTTTAGGTGTTACAGGGATCTTGTAAAGTGATAACAATTCCTTATGATTAAGTAAAAGACCCTCTGCATTTACAAGTTGGCTTACCAATAGGATATTATTTCGGTAACCAATATTCTAAAAACAAAGAAGTATTTTTATACAATATGTTCCGATTATTCCAAATAATATCTGTGTGGAGAAAAAGTATGCTTATAAATGAAGGACCATGACAAGAATACCTGCCGATGAAAAGCAACTCCGCCAGCTTTCGTCCCAATGACAGACAGTATATGAAGTTTCGTTGTTTCCCAACTTCCCATAATGCTTCACTGTGATTGCCAGGCTGAGAGCTGACAAATGCTGTTCTTGAAATGTTGCGCAGTTTACGCGTGTTCGGGAAAGTGCAGGGATATTTGATCCTGTTTACTGACACAAATCTAGTTCGGGGTTTTAGGGTACAAGAGTTAGATTGGCTCTTGACCAAGATGCTGGGTGGGACTCACTGTTGAATTGGACGTTTGTAAAAGCCCCACACTCCTTCCTGTTTGGGTAAGTTTCAGTCTCCGGCAGCGTAATATGCTCGCTCTTTTGTTTCATACGAAGGGCCTAGCAAATTAGCTTAGCAAGCTAGCTAGGAAACCATAAATAAATCAAAGTTAATTGCTAGTTAGCTGTATCTAATAAATGCATCCCTCCACCCCTCCGTGGTCTGCGGGAAATCAATCCCCAACGCGGAATGGCAATAACCAGCATATATTCAAGGATTGTATTATTATAGCCAACAGCCAGTCACCCTTTATTTCACAATAAAATGACGTTATCCTATAAACTACAGATTCATTGGTTAGTTTAGGAGAGTATTAGAGAGGTGCAACTTTTACAAGGGACATTGTTTTGTGGTAAGCGTCTAACTACAGCTAGTTTAGTACATCGTGAACTGGTTACATTAACTAACCTAATCAAAACACGTATCCTATTTACATAGTTGGGTTAATCTGATAACTAACGAGGTAATGTTACTGTAACTCCTGTTGTCGCACGAATCATCCTTCACATTTGACTAGTTGATGGCTGGACTTGGAGTACAACTAAGACCGGAAGTGACGTTTCGTAACTGGTTAGGAGATCATTTGAGATCATCTTAACCCTTTCCCCAACCTTGACTAAAGTCTCCTAACCTGCAGTGTAACTTCTTCTAACCTGCTAGGAAAAAGTCCCCTCGGGTTGTAGGCTGTACTTCCTAGTCAAAACTCATTTGACTGACGATTTTTCTTTTTTAAAGGGAGCTGGATTGGGACAGTCAGCTGTCATTCCAGGTTACGGAAAGTTAGCTGTAGTTGGCTAAACATAAATGTAGTTGGCTAAACATAAATGTAGTTGGCTAAACATAAATAAACGAATGTAGTTAGCTAAACAAATAAACATAAATGTAGTTGGCTAAATGTATTTGTTTGTGAGAAGGCAGAGGTTCGAAGCCAGTTGGTAACTTTTGTTAGTTTCTTTTCTTATCGCATCTATTTTGGTGGATTTCCAGTGTCTTATATACTTCTGATTTGGCCACTTTTCCCGAGTCAGCTTGATACTGTAGCCGCAAGTACAAACGCGATACTTTGTTTGTTTACCCGTTAGTTGCAGATTCATTAAGTGGCAGGTCAACAAACGTTACATTACTTTGAACAGTAGTAATGGAAAACTAAGTGAACGCTGACAGCCAACAAAAACAATGTTAGAGGCACGTTTAGCATTTAGTTCTGACTTGTTTGCTTTCTAGTTAGCTATTTCGATATTTAGCTAGCTAAGTCTGTGATGTGCATTATCGCTAGAAGCTTGTTGTCTGTACTCTAGCTAGATAAAGTTGCAATCCACTGTTGACCAATGTGCTTGGTGATGATGGAACCCAATCTTGTCCTATATCCAGTCATGTTCTCACTTGAGGTCATCAAGATCATTTAAATTCCATGTATTTATCTAACCTTTCTGTATTTCTTCTCAATTTCAGTTGCTATGGAGCAACCGCTGGGGGACTCTGATGATTTAGAGCCACAGGACCTCTCCTCCACCCACAGCCTTCCCGCTGTGATGGACCTGACCAGAAAAGGTGAGGAATGCCTCTTGAAAGCCAACTCCATGGATGCCCTACGGGTGGTCAAGCCTCCCAGCTGGTACCCAAACTTCCCTGTGACTGACCACGACCACAGGCTTCAACCAGTAGACCAGACCCAGCCAGACAATGCCTTCTCCAACACTACAGTCACTCTCTCATATGTGAGCCGGTCTCATGTCTTCTCCCAGCATCCCTCTCTCTTCCAGCATCCCTCTCTCTCCCAGCATCCCTCTCTCTCCCAGCATCCCTCTCTCTCCCAGCATCCCTCTCTCTCCCAGCATTCCTCTCTCTCCCAGCATCCCTCTCTCTCCCAGCATCCCTCTCTCTCCCAGCATCCCTCTCTCTCCCAGCATTCCTCTCTCTCCCAGCATTCCTCTCTCTCCCAGCATTCCTCTCTCTCCCAGCATTCCTCTCTCTCCCAGCATTCCTCTCTCTCCCAGCATTCCTCTCTCTCCCAGCATTCCTCTCTCTCCCAGCATTCCTCTCTCTCCCAGCATTCCTCTCTCTACGGTGTCCCGTCGATCAGCAGCTTCTCAACAATGGATGGCTACCTGCAGCAGGTGGATAGGCCTCTGGGCTTAGCACCTCGGTCGGAAATGTTTGACTCTATCCCTCCAGCCCAGGTGGTGGGTGAGAATGTCGCAGGGGTGTGTCTGATGCAGCAGTCTCATGAAATCAATGGCCATCGAGTTGCCAGTAACGGAGGAGTGGAGAAATACAAGCCTCAACAGAGAGGGAGTTCAATGAAACGCACTCTTTCTCAGGACACAGTCAACAAAGGATTGCAGAATGGCCAGGGTAGTAGCAGCTGGTCCAACTCTGCCATCTGTATCGATTCCTCCCCAGAGTCTCTCACTACAGACATGGAGGATGGTCAGAGGGCTTCAGAGGTTCTCTTTCTCATCTCTAGAACAGAGGAGCCAGTCCTGATGCAGGACAGCAGGAGTCCCAGGGACCTGTGTTCTCCGAAAAGGGACTATATCAGTCCTCTGGAGGACCCGGTCTCTCCCTCTGTCTCACTGGACGACGTAGAGGATGGGCTCATTCTGCCTCAGCCCTCCTGCTCACCCTGTGCATACAATTATTCACCAGACGACACGGCTGATACCTGCTGGGATGAGCTGGGGAGAGGAGGACCTGGGCTGTCTGCAGTACAGGGGACAAGGTCTAATGGTGAGAATACACCAAGGTTAGATTACAGCAAGGACTTCCAGCAGCCAGGACATAAACCCAAGGCAGCTTCGGAGCCTATTGTTGATTTGACAGAAGACGAGAGCACTGTGCCAGAGGTTTCAGAAAATAAACCCAAGCAGACCGCTGCTACTCACCTGAATGGTAATGTCAAAGTAGAGCAGAGGACTTCTGAGAGGAAACAACTCCCCCCTCGCTCTGGCAGGGGAACCAGGCTAGAGGCCATAGTGATGAATATAAACCCTAACTGGTATAAAGTATCTACTAAGAAGCCCAAGTCTCAGACAAATCCCCTGACCCAGAGCAGTCCATCTGAAGCCGGTGTTAGTCCTAACGAACAGACCTCGTTTGTAGTGAAGAAGAAGGTCCAGAATAAAGCAGAGTCTAGCTGTGAGGGAGAGACTAAAGTACAGGCGGAAGCCTCACTGACCGGTCATATGGATAACATTTACACAGGCCGTTGCATAGAGTCTACCTCAGATTCGGAACATGCCCATTTTTCGAAATACCCACACAACCACCGCACATCTCCGATAACCTCCAGTCTGCCCTTTGCTCCAGACAAAGATTTAGAGAAGGAGTCGGAACACAGAGAGTCATGTCCCGAGCCCTCCTCTGAGGTGGATTTACTGACTGTATCGCCGTCACTTAAAACATCTCCAAAGAAACCCGGGAAGCATAAAGCTGAAACTACAAGCAGCGAAGCAGCTGCTCCCAGAGCCAAAACAAGGAAGGCGACCCCTGCTCCCAAGAAGAAAAGGAAGAAACCCAGACTGGATCAGTCCTCAATATTCTCCCCTCGGGAGCCTGAGATCAAACTGAAATACATCAACTACAAGGAGGAGAAGAGGGACATGAGGGTGGACACGTTCTCTCCTTTCATCCACATAGAGCATAAGCCCTCCTCCACCTCCCCCGCCAACTGTACTGTCATCAACTACCCAGAGGAGGAGAAGCCCAGGCAGAATGGCCAGGGGCAACAGCAGGCTGGAAGTTCAGGATCCAGGGGTTTCATCCCAGGGGCTGTACCCTCCACTTCCTGCCTCCAGCTGGGCCGCATCTCCACCCACAGCCAGCACCACAGCTCCCTGGTTTGCTGCCTGTGTGGAGGCTCGGCTAACGCCATGGACCTTGGGGACCTCCACGGGCCATACTACCCTGAGGGATACAGACCCAGCACTGAAGCCCTAGCTAGCAAACCAGGCCTCAAAGAAGAGGAGGATCTCAGTGACTCTGACTCATCCTGCAGCGTGAGAGGCCGGGGTAGAAAGTGTGCTCGGCCCCCGGGGGTCCCCTGGCCCCACAAACCTGACCCCCGGCTGAAACGGGAGGGCCTGCTGGGGAGGTGGACCAGTGACAGCGACCCCTCAGGCAGCCCTGGAGCTAAGAGGGGCAGGCTTGAGGCTGGGCCTTCGCTAACATCTGGGTCCAGGGCAGCAGTGGATGACTGGTACGTTCCCCCGGTGGTGCCTCTGGACCAGTGTGAGTACTGGCTCCACGAGGACTGCAGCATCTGGTCTGCAGGTGTGTTCCTGGTGAAGGGAAGGGTCTACGGCTTGGAAGAGGCAGTCAAGGTGGCTCAGGAGACGGTAAGTGTAAATCCTGCAGGATAAAAACACATTTTTATTGATGTATGATTTGGGGTGAATATATAGTGATCCTCCATGAGGACTATGTCATGAGGACTATGTCATGAGGACTATGTCATGAGGACTATGTCATGAGGACTATGTCTGCTGTTGTAACCTTCTGTTTACCATTTTCACATTTAGTTCATATGTAACAGTGCTACAACTCTGTCAAACAATGTCAAATCAAGTTTTATTGGTCACAAACGCGAGTTTAGCAGATGTTATTGCGGGTGTAGCGAAATGTACCCGCAATGTAAACTACTATAGCAGCTTGTCTTTGGTCTTGGCCCGCAACACGAGAAAACCAATTCATTGTATTTCATGTTTTCAGACGTGTTCTCGCTGCCGTAACCCAGGTGCCACGTTGGGCTGCTTCATCAAAGGATGCCCCAACAAATATCACTACAGGTGTTCTCTACAGTCAGGTGAGTCTCCTCTGTCCTTATCCCTGTCCCCTACCGGGACCATTGGGTGAGTCTCCTTGTCTCACAGATGTGTCTTGAGACTCGATTTGATAGAAAATGTCATTATTTGAGACTTGACTTCGGAGCGTCAAGACTCTGGACTTATTTTGTGGCACAGTCTCTGTGGATAACTCTACTGATCTTTTGGTACGGCCTATGTAAAAAATGATATCTTTTGTCATTTTTGTTGTGCATAATAGGAGCATGTATGCATTGAAATAGGCTACGTGGCCTGCGTGCCACACTTTGGAGTCAGTACATTGAATAACATAATCATTGTTCCATTTTATTAATGGTGATTATTCATAAGCAATCTATACTGAACAAAAATATATAAACGCAACGTGCAACAATATCAACAATTTCAGTGAGTTACAGTTTCATCTAAGCAAATCAGTCAATTGAAATAAATAAATTAGGCCCTAATCTATGGATTTCACAGGGCAGCCATGGGTGGCCCCCACCCACTTGGGGGCTAGGCCCACCCACTGGGGATCCAGGCCCAGCCAATCGGAATAAGTTTTTCCACACAAAATATTTTGTGTTTATTACATCCACATATACTCTTCAGTTTCATCAGCTGTCTAGGTCGCTGGTCTCAGACCATCCCATAGGTGAAGAAGCCTGATCTGGAGGTCCTGGGCTGGCGTGGTTACACGTGGTTACACGTGGGATCTGCGACCTAGCTAACTGGTCTGTAACCTGACTCGTTATGTCTTGGGATCTGCGACCCAGCTAACTGGTCTGTAACCTGACTCGTTATGTCTAGGGATCTGCGACCCAGCTAACTGGGTTGTAACCTGACTCGTTATGTCTTGGGATCTGCGACCAAGCTAAATGGTCTGTAACCTGACTCGTTATGTCTAGGGATCTGCGGCCCAGCTAACTGGTCTGTAACCTGAATGAATGTGCATTTATGTGAGAAATCATGCGACCAGGTGTTGAATATACATGTACCCAGGGAGAGAGGAACTTTACCTTGGTCCAGGGCCAGCTCTGTTTCTCTTGACCTCTAGGTCGGCCAGTCCAGGATTATTTGTTCAAACATAAATATGTACAAAAAGGGGAATTTAATCCCAAACGAAAGACAAAACAAAAGGAAAGGCCTTCGGTCACATCAAACACAAACAGCAGCCTCACGGCTTGCCAGCTGGGATACTGACTGGCTGTAATTGGCAGCAGCGGATGTGCTAGACCCAGTTACTGCCCCCTGGGGGATGGAGTGTGAAGTGTATCCTGGATCGTGTGTTTGTCTGTGTCTTAACACTAACCTCCCCCTTCCTATATTATAACACTAGTACTGTGTTTGTAAAACGGTAGCGTCACCCCGTGTGTTTGTGTGGAGGCTCTATCTGTAGCCGGTTGATGTGTGTGTGGAGGCTCTTATCTGTAGCCGGTTGATGTGTGTGTGGAGGCTCTTATCTGTAGCCGGTTGATGTGTGTGTGGAGGCTCTTATCTGTAGCCGGTTGATGTGTGTGTGGAGGCTCTTATCTGTAGCCGGTTGATGTGTGTGTGGAGGCTCTTATCTGTAGCCGGTTGATGTGTGTGTGGAGGCTCTTATCTGTAGCCGGTTGATGTGTGTGTGGAGGCTCTTATCTGTAGCCGGTTGATGTGTGTGTGGAGGCTCTTATCTGTAGCCGGTTGATGTGTGTGGAGGCTCTTATCTGTAGCCGGTTGATGTGTGTGTGGAGGCTCTTATCTGTAGCCGGTTGATGTGTGTGTGGAGGCTGGTTCAGCTGCTGTTTTGCTATTGATCAGTCACCTTCATTGATCCAAGCATTTGTCTCCCCACAGACTGTGTCCTCAATGAAGAGAACTTCTCCATGAAATGCACCAAGCACAAGGTATGGACGGTGGATTTTAAATGAAGTAACTGCTTGGTTCGACCCTTACTAAGCCGATCTCATTCACTCACTCAGTTGCTGTCAGTGTTTTCTGTCTCACTGTACAAAGTATTTTTGTGAAAGCGTTTGCTGGCGTGGAACTGACAATTTAGCAATCCTACCGTTTTAGGGATTTATTGTGCATCGCTAAGATGACGTATGGCTTGCTTCTTGCTGAGGCTGACTACACAGCCCTACTGCATGATGTATACAGTCCTAGAAAATCAGAATGGAAGTTGGGATTGTATTTCTCCAGCACTCAACCACTGTGATGTAGTGCATAGTACACTGTTCCCCTTTGGTTTTACTGTGTGTTACTGGGATTTACTGTCTGCCCCCCCCCCCCCCCCCCCCCCCAGAACAAGTCGTTCCAAGGCCTTCCTGGGAGCAGAAGAGACAACCGGTGACACAACCAGAAGACAGACTTGATTACACATGGCTAGTTGTTCTCTTTCACATTTATACATGACAACACCTTCTCTTTTCTGGTTGTTGTCCACTTTATTTCAGCATTACTGACCTGCGTGTGAGTCACACATCTGGTAGTGTTTTTACATATTCTAACAGTCTTCTTTGATCACAATGATGGGAATAAGATATTTCTGTTTTATATCCAAATTGCTAAATGTTATGTCTTTGTTTGAAAACATTATGTATATATATTTTTTCTTCCTTTCCAGACGTCTTTCATCTGTGGCGTTACGAGGGGGTTTCTCCTGTGAACCCGGTAACTGTGGCAACGCTGCAACTGTCGTCTGGATTGACAGCTGGGCTGGGGGCGGAATGCAAACACCCACAAACCTTAAACTGGCTTTCTGCACCTCTGCTACCTTTCCTGTTATCTTCACCACATAAAGCACTGCGAAGACTAAGCAGGAGACCAAGGCTGTCCTAATGTTCTGCCACCTCTCCTGGCTCTGGACTGACTGTCAACGGTGGGTAGTAGATGGGCCAATGACTGAACAGAAGAGTTGGGAGCAGGGCCCAATGCCAATGTCACTATTTGATTGAAGATAGCACGTGTTTAGCTTATGGCTAAACACGTGCTATCGCTTTAATTATTTATTAGGAAAAAGGATTCTCTCCCTTTTTTTTTTTAATTGAAATGTTGATAAAATAATTGGAGATATTTAATTTTATAAAGCTTTTTAAAGTATGTAATTTATATTTGGCTTATTTATTTTTGGGGGGATCTTGTGGCTTTAGTTTTTTACTTTGCAATTGACCTGGAGGTGTGTTTGGATGCATCGAAGTTATGAGTAAGAACCACAACGCTGAAGACTGCACTTGGTAGAGGAGCTGGTGGTCGTATAGTGGAGGTGTGGAGACTGGTGCAGAATGGTCTAGTATTCAGATCGACCACAAGTTTATCGACAGAACCATATCTGATTACAATACAGGTACCTGAGATCTATTCATAAAGACCATACTTTACTACATGGGATGAAAAATAAAGCCAGATTCTGAGGGTGTGACGAGCCATTTTCAACAGATTTTACTTGCTCTTTTTTTTTTTTTTCCTCATTTGATGGTGATATAAATAATTGAGGGTTAACTGTTTCTTACCTGTATTGTACATTCATTTTGTGAATGTACTTCCTCTACTGAGGGATGTTGCTGAAAGCACTTTAGCGTATAGAACTGTTAAATCACATAAAGTTAAGGCGTGTATGCATAACCCTCACCAAAGTGGACTCACCCTGGCCTGTAGCATCTAATCCACCACTCGCCCCCCAACATACAGTGCATTCAGGAAGTATTCAGACCCCTTGACTTTTTTTCCCACATTTTGTTACATTATTCTAAAATTGCCAATGTCAAAGCAAAAACAGTTTTTTTTAGACATTTTTAAGAATGTATTAAAAATGAACTGAAATGTTACATTTCCCCACATCGTGATGCCGCCACCACCATGCTTCACCGTAAGGAAGGTGCCAGGTTTCCTCCAGACGTGACACTTGGAATTCAGGCCAAATAGTTAAATCTTGGTTTCATCAGACCAGAGAATCTTGTTTCTCATGGTCTGAGTTTTTAGGTGCCTTTTGGCAAACTCCAAGCGGGCTGTCATGTGCTTTTTTACTGAGGAATGGCTTCCGTCTGGCCTCTCTACCATAAAGGCCTAATTGGTGTAATGCTGCAGAGATGGTTGTCCTTCTGGAAGGTTCTCCCATCTCTACAGAGGAACTCTGGAGCTCTGTCAGTGACCATCAGGTTTTTGGTCACCTCCCTGACCAAAGCCCTTCTCCCCTGATTGCTCAGTTTGGCTGGGTGGCCAGCTCTAGGAAGAGTCTTGGTGTTTCCAAACTTCTTCCATTTAAGAATGATGGAGGCTACTGCGTTCTTGGGGACCTTCAATGCTGCAGAATTTTTTTTGGTACCTTTACCCAGACCTGTGCCTCGACACAATCCTGTCTCGGCGCTCCTCGGACAATTCCTTTCGACCTCATGGCTTGGTTTATGCTCTGACATATACAGGTGTGTGCCTTTCCAAATCATATCCAATCAATTGAATTTACCACAGGTGGACACCAATCAAGTTGTAGAAACATCTCAAGGATGATCAATGGAATCTGGATGCACACGAGCAAAATTGGGTCTCATAGCAACGGGTTTGAATACGTATGTAAAAAATATATTTCTGTTTTAAATTTTTAGTACGTTTGTAAACATTTCTAAAAGCCTGTTTCTTTGTCATAATGGGTTATTGTGTGTAGATTGGGAATTATTTGACATTTTAGAATAAGGCTGTAACGTGGATAAAGTCTGAATACTTTCTGAATGCACCGTAGTCGTTAGTATCATCAGTACAGAGAACTTGTTTGTTTCATTTCCTTGACACCATGGCTTTATCGATCTCGCTGATGTGGCTGTCAGAGACTAACGTGATTGGTCCACACATCTTCATTACCAGTCATGTGCTCTGAACTTTCCTCGGCTGTTTTTACTGGGGCTCATTACATTTTTTCTTGAATTACATTTACAAAGATAGTAGTTCAAGCCAACACTCCCATTACCCACAATACCTTTCACATGCATCATATGTTTAAACAAGGGCACTGTTTTTTTTTTTTATGTTGTTTTTATGTATATCAATTGATTGTAAACTGACTTGATTTTAGATCACCTCATCGTCTGTAGAATTCCACTGAGTATAGACCCGTAGCGCTACGGTCAGTCTCTAGTTTCTAACTGTCTACCACATGTTTGGGTTTACATGATCCTTTACCGGGTAGCAGTTGATTTTAGTTAGCATGGTCATGTTCAACCTTCTCCTTTTCATCTGTCTGGCTGAAGTCCTCTCTCTCTCACCTGTTCTCTTCTAAACTACTCTGTCTTTCTCCTCACCAGCTTTGGTGCAGGGACAAGTCTTCTGTTGCATCAACACAACTAACCAGGATGTTGTCTTCTGTTGCATCAACACAACTAACCAGGGCAGCTACCCTGCTCCTTCTGCTGTAGATGTCAACAGCAGGTCTGATAGACCTGTACATTTAGGAGATGTCACTGTGGTTGTCTGGTGGTCGTTGTCTCTGTTTGTGCTTTTCCGTTGTGGCAATAGGGGCGTTGTGTTTCTGTCCGAGTCCTGTGAAGTCAGTCTGTCTGTGTACAGGGAGCCCAGAACAGCAGTGATGGTGAATTTTTACAGCAGGCCCACTCCTTGGGAGAGGATTCCCTACACAGCAGGAGATACACATGTGTGTTCCAATATCCACACTTATATAGCACCTGGAATAAAGCAATGTATTGGGTATGTGTTCTAAGTGGTATTCTAGTACAGCTACACATCAAAAACTATTCTACCTAGCAACACGGCTGTCTTTTTTTCCCCCTCTCTCTCTGTTTTTGTTCTCTGTGCTGCAGGGAAACAGATTTGTTTCCTATACTGAGCTAAATGATCGCCAGCCACTTTCCTTAATTGCTGCTGTTGCTGCTTTAATCAAACCGATGCGTTGTACCAAATGACTTTTGGACTTCTATTTTCATGGTTGTGAAATGTGATTTGGTTTGTAATGTTGTTTCCGTGTCTAAATCTCAGGGCTGAGTCTCTCTAATTATTCTAATGATATTATTTATCACATATTGACCGACTGGAGCAATGTTAATATTGAGTTGCACCCCCCCCCCCCCCCCCCCTGTTGACTCCATTGTGCCCCACTGTTGTGTCAAGTTGACTGGCTGGTGGACCATTATTGATAAATGGGAAACTGTTGAGTGTGGAAAAACCAGCGCCGTTGTAGTTCTTGACACAAACCCGGTGCACCTACTACCACACCCCCGTTCAAAGGCACTTCAATCTTGCCTCTTGCCCCGTCACCCTCTGAATGGCTCACAAACACAATTCATGTCTCTATATTTGATTTGATTTGATAAATTGTCTCAAGACTTAAAAATCCTTTAACCGGTCTCCTCCCCTTCATCTACACTGATTTGAAGTGGATTTAACACACTGACATTTTAAGGGATGTATAGTTTTCACCTGGATTTACCTGGTCATTCTGTCAGGGAAAGAGCAGGTGTTCTTAATGTTTTGTGTCCTCAGTGTAAAGTCTACTGGTTAAAAACCTTTTCCCCTCTCACAGTTCCAATGCCTTTATCTGTGTTGTCAACCAAAACACCACTGACTGACGTTTCGACAAGGACTGCCAACGCGAATGTCACGTCTCATCTCTCCTTTTTATTTTAAGGCAACAATACAGATGCTCTTTTGTACTTTGTGGCTTACCTCAGCGTAACAGAGGTAAATGTAACTTAAATAAATATTTTGTAAAAACCCCCTTTTTTTTTGTGTAAGTCCTGATTTTATTAGTAACGTTTAAATAGATCAAGCTTCTCATCGTCTTTAGACTCTCCCCAAGTCCGTATCTCCTGCAGAGTACGGGCACATCTCTGAGTCCAGGTGTAACGGATGTGAAACGGCTAGCTTAGTTAGCGGTGGTGCGCGCTAAATAGCGTTTCAATCCGTGACGTCACCTGCTCTGAGACCTTGAAGTAGTTGTTCCCCTTGCTCTGCAAGGGCCGCGGCTTTTGTGGCGCGATGGGTAACGATGCTTCGAGGGGTGACTGTTGTTGATGTGTGCAGAGGGTCCCTGGTTCGCGCCCGGGTCGGGGCGAGGGGACGGTCTAAAGTTATACTGTTACACAGGGAACAAACTCGCACCATCATTCATTCCAACAAGATTTGTAATTTTATTGTCGACTAATCGGAGCTTACAGGGAAGACCGTTGTATTGCAAAGACAGAATCGGACACAAGTTCTAGAGCTGTGTTCCCCTACTCACTAAAACGCCACAAAAATCATGATGCCGTGTCAAAATAGGTCACTGGACAGAAAAACAAAAAAGACCTCCAATAAACAACTTCCAACACATTACGTCATGATAGTTTCCCTCAAACCTCCGTGTCCAACTCGTATATTACCTACAGCAGTGGTTCCAGCCTTCGGTCTTGATGATTACTTTAATCAAGTTAGTGCTGGGCTAGAACAAAAGCCTGCACACCCAGTGGGTCCTCAGGACCAGGGTTGGTGAACACAAGGTCATAGGTTGTCACAAGATGTAATCCCCCCCCCCCCCAGACACTAATCTAAGGTTAGTTGGGAGGGTTTCACCCTTGGATAAGGTGAGGATTTTAATGGTAACTTATGCCTGGAGCATGGTTGAATTCAACACTACCACAACTGGCTAAAACCTGTACTGAACAGTTCATTATTGGAAGTTGCCAGATGAAAAGAGGAAAGTAACTTTACTTCAACATTCATACACCCAAGTGTGAACAACAGAATACTACAGCTGTGACAGCAAAACAGAAGATGGGTTTTCCACCACATACGGATTCATGCAAATATGTCTGGAAATCGCAACACACAACAGGTTTTTTTTTTTTTTTTTTGTGTTTTGTTTTTTTCTCATCTTTTTTTTTTTCTGTCTTTTATAATGACTAATTCATCACTCTTTCTTGTGACGTTTTGCTTGGCAACGAAGTGATACTAAAACCAATCCTCCCCAGGTTTCCCTTGTAACTGAAATGGGGAATTTAGGAGCTACTGAAACACTTGATCAAAAATGCATGAGTTTGTGAACTATCTATTCCAGAAAGTCACCATGGGATTCCAGATGAATCTGTAATCTACAGTATGTAATGCATCTACAGTATGTAATGCATCTACAGTATGTAATGCATCTGTATCTACAGTATGTAATGCATCTACAGTATGTAATGCATCTACAGTATGTAATGCATCTACAGTATGTAATGCATCTGTATCTACAGTATGTAATGCATCTACAGTATGTAATGCATCTGTATCTACAGTATGTAATGCATCTGTATCTACAGTATGTAATGCATCTGTATCTACAGTATGTAATGCATCTGTATCTACAGTATGTAATACATCTGTATCTACAGTATGTAATGCATCTGTATCTACAGTATGTAATGCATCTGTATCTACAGTATGTAATGCATCTGTATCTACAGTATGTAATGCATCTGTATCTACAGTATGTAATGCATCTGTATCTACAGTATGTAATGCATCTGTGTCTACAGTATGTAATGCATCTGTGTCTACAGTATGTAATGCATTACATACTGTCGATGCAGGTGCATTACATACTGTAGATCAGTAGCTCTGGATCCTAAATCTGATCGGTGAGATGGAAACAGAGCATCGACAGCCTACAAACACAACACATTGAACCAAAACTAGCCGTTATTATAGTTCAGTCTGGTTTCTAGCCCTAAGACATCTCGAGAGGTCACAACGATTATTGACTTCGGGATATAGCGCAAGAAATTGCGGTACAGCAAAGTTCCACATCACAACAATCTTGAAGTAACTTTTTGTAAAGCCAGTTCAAATTTTCCATGAAGATATGTTTTAGTTACTTGTCATGCAATTTAAATAAACCATTTAAAAATGTAGATCTTCAATGTATTTTTCTGCTTGAATTTAAAATGTGAAATAATAAACAATACACCATTCGTCAACATTTAGAAATGTAAAACAAAACAACAATCAAATAAATGAACTAAAATATGTAAAAAATATATTTTTCTGCCATGAAGTAGATACGTGTCTGTTAAGGCAGGGTTTTCCAAACCCGATCCTGCTAAGTGCTAAGGCGAAAGCCAAAATATACACCCGGGGGGGCTCCAGGACCGCGTTTTGGAAACCCCGTGTTAAGGGGTCAGTGATAAAGTGTTGGACATCATTAACAGCTATCTGAAACCCCTGTGTTAAGGGGTTAGTGATAAAGTGTTGGACATCATTAACAGCTATCTGAAACCCCGTGTTAAGGGGTTAGTGATAAAGTGTTGGACATCATTAACAGCTATCTGAAACCCTGTGTTAAGGGGTCAGTGATAAAGTGTTGGACATCATTAACAGCTATCTGAAACCCCTGTGTTAAGGGGTTAGTGATAAAGTGTTGGACATCATTAACAGCTATCTGAAACCCCGTGTTAAGGGGTCAGTGATAAAGTGTTGGACATCATTAACAGCTATCTGAAACCCCTGTGTTAAGGGGTTAGTGATAAAGTGTTGGACATCATTAACAGCTATCTGAAACCCAGTGTTAAGGGGTCAGTGATAAAGTGTTGGACATCATTAACAGCTATCTGTCTGTTTCCAGACAGGAGGCTCTGGAACATCTTGGCTTGCTGTCAATGGCAGAATATAGTTCTCTGTAAAAATGGATCAAAATGAATGTCTTACTCTTCTCAATCTAGTGGCTTTGAATGATCCGATATTAATGTGTAGCACATCATCGGACTAAATCTAAATTATAAACTGTAGAGAG
>NC_143037.1:7387500-7422500 GCF_057628025.1 Oncorhynchus mykiss | reverse complement strand
TATCGTAGATTCAGAGCCATATCATAGATTCAGAGCCATATCGTAGATTCAGAGCCATATCGTAGATTCAGAGCAATATCGTAGATTCACAGCCATATCGTAGATTCAGAGCCATATCGTAGATTCACAGCCATATCGTAGATTCAGAGCCATATCGTAGATTCAGAGCCATATCGTAGATTCAGAGCCATATCGTAGATTCAGAGCCATATCGTAGATTCAGAGCCATATCATAGATTCAGAGCCATATCGTAGATTCAGAGCCATATCGTAGATTCAGAGCAATATCGTAGATTCACAGCCATATCGTAGATTCAGAGCCATATCGTAGATTCACAGCCATATCGTAGATTCAGAGCCATATCGTAGATTCAGAGCCATATCGTAGATTCAGAGCCATATCGTAGATTCACAGCCATATCGTAGATTCACAGCCATATCATAGATTCAGAGCCATATCGTAGATTCACAGCCATATCGTAGATTCAGAGCCATATCGTAGATTCACAGCCATATCGTCGATTCAGAGCCATATCGTAGATTCACAGCCATATCGTAGATTCAGAGCCATATCGTAGATTCACAGCCATATCGTAGATTCAGAGCCATATCGTAGATTCAGAGCAATATCGTAGATTCAGAGCCATATCGTAGATTCACAGCCATATCGTAGATTCACAGCCATATCGTAGACTCAGAGCCATGTCGTAGATTCAGAGCCCTATCGTAGATTCAGAGCCATATCGTAGATTCACAGCCATATCGTAGATTCACAGCCATATCGTAGACTCAGAGCCATGTCGTAGATTCAGAGCCATATTGTAGATTCACAGCCATATCGTAGATTCACAGCCATATCGTAGATTCAGAGCAATATCGTAGATTCAGAGCAATATCGTAGATTCACAGCCATATCGTAGATTCAGAGCCATATCGTAGATTCAGAGCCATACCGTAGATTCAGAGCAATATCGTAGATTCAGAGCCATATCGTAGATTCAGAGCCATATCGTAGATTCACAGCCATATCGTAGATTCAGAGCCATATCGTAGATTCAGAGCCATATCGTAGATTCAGAGCAATATCGTAGATTCACAGCCATATCGTAGATTCACAGCCATATCGTAGATTCAGAGCCATGTCGTAGATTCAGAGCCATATCGTAGATTCAGAGCCATATCGTAGATTCAGAGCCATATCGTAGATTCAGAGCCATGTCGTAGATTCAGAGCCATATCGTAGATTCAGAGCCATATCGTAGATTCAGAGCCATATCGTAGATTCACAGCCATATCGTAGATTCAGAGCAATATCCTAGATTGTCGTAGATTCAGAGCCATATCGTAGATTCAGAGCCATGTCGTAGATTGTCGTAGATTCAGAGCCATATCGTAGAGTCAGAGCCATATCGTAGCTTTCTCTGAAGTTTGCTAGAGAGCATTTGGATGATCCAGAAGAAGATTGGGTCAGACGAAACCGAAATATAACTTTTTGGTAAAAACTCAACTCGTCGTGTTTGGAGGACAAAGAATGCTGAGATGCATCCAAAGAACACCATACCTACTGTGAAGCATGGGGGTGGAAACATCAGGCTTTGGGGTTGTTTTTCTGCAAAGGGAACAGGATGACTGATCCGTGTAAAGGAAAGAATGAACGGGGCCATGTATCGTGAGATTTTGAGTGAAAACCTCCTTCCATCAGCAAGGGCATTGAAGATGAAACGTGGCTGGGTCTTTCAGCATGACAATGATCCCAAACACACCGCCCGGGCAACGAAGGAGTGGCTTCGTAAGACGTTTTTCAAGTTCCTGGAGTGGCCTAGCCAGTCTCCAGATCTCAACCCCATAGAAAATCTTTGGAGGGAGTTGAAAGTCCGTGTTGCCCAGCAACAGCCCCAAAACATCACTGCTCTAGAGGAGATCTGCATGGAGGAATGGGCCAAAATACCAGCAACAGTGTGTGAAAACCTTGTGAAGACTTACAGAAAACGTTTGACCTCTGTCATTGCCAACAAAGGGTATATAACAAAGTATTGAGATAAACTTTTGTTATTGACCAAATACTTATTTTCCACCATAATTTGCAAATAAATTCATTAAAAATCCTACAATGTGATTTTCTGGTTTTTCTTCTTCTCATTTTGTCTGTCATAGTTGAAGTGTACCTATGATGAAAATTACAGGCCTCTCTCATCTTTTTAAGTGGGAGAACTTGCACAATTGGTGGCTGACTAAATACTTTTTTGCCCCACTGTACATACATACATACATACATACATACACCATTTTCCTCTTCCCGCTCGGTGCTTCTCTCACCCCATCCCCATCATTGCGTTTCTCAATACATACATTTTAAACAAACTTACAAACAGAAATTAAACAAAAAAGCTCAGTTTAAACCAAGAAGTTAGGTTCCACACATGGAACGTACAGTGTAGTTCTGAAATACATAGATCCCCACCATTCTAAGAGAATCTTTGCAGCATAATAGCTGTATAGTTCCCATACTTTGTAGAACTGATCTGTTTTAGAATGCAATGTACATGTCTGATATTCCAGAGGCACCCATTCAAATAGTATCTTATGTCAATCTTTAATAGAAGGAACCTTATCACTGTAAAATGATGTTTTTCCTCACTGCGAAGGTAAGGATGTTGTAAAGCCTCCTTTTACCCACAGAAGTAACCTGCCTACTAGGGAGATCCAACAGTAAAGAAACTGGGTCCAATTCTAGATCAACCACTAGGATCTTTTCAATTTCTTGCAGAACACCAGACCAGTATCTTTGTATTTTGGTACATGACCATAAACAATGTGTTAGGGTGCCTGTATCAGTTTTGCATTTAAGACACTGAGGAGAAGAGGAAGTGGGGCTAAAAGCATGTCTGCGATTTGTTGATATATGCAATCTGTGTATTATTCTTAATTGGATTGCTCTAGTACAATTACATATAGATATTGTTTTTGAATATCTCAAAATGTCCTCCCATATCTCTTCGTCAATAGTAACAGACAATTATTTCTCCCACACTTGTTTCACCCTCTGTGTGTTGACAGCAGAAAAGGACCTTAAAGCATCATAAAACAGACTTACAGACATTTTCCTTTGTGGGGAAAAAAAGCATTATTTAAATGACAGACATATCAGGGTTACCAATTAAGGTGGTGCTCTTCAGAACATAATGTCTTACTTGTAGGAAGCGGAAAAAGTCCTGCTTTGGGATATTTCTCGACCATCTGCTCAAATGACAATAAAATCTTAGCAAATAAGTAATTTAGTCTGCGTATTCCCTTATTAAGCCAAAAGTTAAAGCCAGCATCCAGCAATCCTGGACCAAAATCTGGGTTGTTAAGAATTGGGGTAAGAGCAGAGGTTAGTTTGGACCTTCCCAGGAAGCGTTGAACTGACCTCCATACTTTGAGTGTGTTAAGTGTAATAGGATTATTGCAGTGATCTTCTACAGACTTGAAACTTCTGAAAAATAAAAGATCCTGTAAGGGGTATTTTGAAAGAGAAGTCTCAATATCTAACCAAATAGAGGAGTCATCGTTTGTGATCCAGTCAGAAATATAACATAGGTGGGCACATCATTGATAGAACCTGATATTGGGCAGGTCCAAACTGCCCAAAGAACTTGGCAGCTGCAATATTGCCATCTTAAGTCTTGGCTTGCGTTTACTCCATATAAAGGAACTTAGCCATCCATTTACATCCTTGATTACCTTATTGGAGAGTAATACTGGGATTATTTGGATTGGGTAAAGTAGTCTAGGTAGAATGTTCATTTTCAAGAGGGATATTCTACCCAACCAAGAAATCGGGAGAGAGTTCCAGCGCTCCAGATCCTGTCTTATTGCATCAAACAAGGGAACAAAATTGGCTTTGTACATTTGCTGGAATTTAGGAGTTACAAATATACCCAGATACATAAAACCTGAGGGAGACCATTTAAAAGGGAAGGGGGAGAAGTATTAGGTACAGAATGAAGGTTACCAAGTGGCATAGCCTCTGATTTAGTTAAGTTAATCTTGTAGCCTGAGAATTCGCTGAATAATTCAATAATATTAATAAGAGATGTAATTGAAGTCTCGGGACTAGAGATGAATATCAGGACATAATCAGCATACAAGCTTATTTTATGGTGAACCTCACCAATCAGCAGCCCCTGTATAGCAGGCGTTACTCTGATGGCCTCGGCCAGTAGTTCCATAACGAGTGCAAATAGGAGAGGGGACAAAGGACAGCCTTGTCTGGTACCTCTGTATATAGAGAAGCTATTTGACCTTAGCCCATTAGTCAGGACAGCAGCCTGAGGATCATCATATAAAACTTTCACCCATTTTATAAAGTTGTCCCCTAGACCAAATTTATTTAGAGCAAAGGATAGGTAAGACCACTCCACACGATCAAATGCTTTCTCAGCATCTAGGGAGAGCACAAGACCATCCATAGCACTTTGTTGGTAGGCTTGAATTACATTAAGAAGCCGCCTGACATTGTTGCATGACTTACGGCCCTTAATGAAGCCAGTTTGGTCTCCTTTCACAATTAGTGGCAGTGAGTCCTCTAATCTTGTGGCTAGAATTTTAGAAAGCAATTTTCTATCTACATTCAGAAGGGAAATTGGTCTGTATGAGGAACAAGACTGGACATTTTCCCTTTTTGAGAATAAGTGATATGTTGGCTTCTCTCAGCATTTGAGGGAGTTGGTCATTTGAAAATGAGTGATTAAACATATCACGCAATGGCTCAAGGATCAGGCCATGGAACTCTTTATAGAACTCACTACAAAACCCGTCTGGTCCTGGGGACTTACCATTTTGCAAATTCTTAATTGCGAACTCCTCTGTAATAGGGGCATTAAGGAGAGACCTCTGTTCTTCGGAGATAGTAGGGAGCTCAATCTTAGAAAATAAGTTCTCCATTAATTTGGATGCATCATTTGGCAGTTATGAGGCATAAAGGTTTGCATAAAATGTCTTATCATATAAATGATTGCCATCAGAATCAGTAATAGTAGCAATTGACTGAGAGTCATCTCTCTTTTTAGCTAGGTATGCCAAATACTTTCCTGGCTTATCGCCATGTTCATATAGCTTTTGCCTGACAAATCTCGTTTTCTTTTCAGCGTCCTGTGTTAGGAGAGAGTCCAACGTTGATCTATGGACAGATATTTCCTTTAATAGGGCAGGAGTGGGAGTTTTAATGTAGTCCTTCTCTTTAGTTCCTAATTCACACTCTAACGTTTTTTGCTTTTCACGCTTTTTCCGTCTCTTAGTGGCTGTGTATAACATAATCAGATCCCTGGCGTACGCTTTACAGGTTTCCCAAAGGAGCGAGGGGTTATCTGTTGATTGAGAGTTAGAGAAAAATGCTTTAAACTCTGTAATAAAATATGATGTGAATGTATGGTCTTTAAGAATGGTAGTATTCAACCTTCAATGTCTTGACCGATTGAATGCCCCGTTGAGTTTTATGTCCAGGATCACCTCCGCATGATCAGATATGGCTATGCTTCTTATCCTAGCGGATAAAACAGACTGCAAAGATGTCCTGGGCATAATAAAGTAATCTATTCTAGTCTGACATCCATGAGGTGCAGAGAAAAAAGTGAACACTCTGTTGGAGGGATGAAAGGTTCTCCAGACATCAACATACCCCAGATCATCACAAATAGCTTTAAGTGACTTAGCTTAAGGAGAGAGTGAAGCTATACCGCTGGGAAACTTATCAATAAGGGGGTTCAACAAACAATTAAAATCTCCTCCAACCACTGCAGTGTCTGAGTTTAATTCTGAAAAGTCTAGAAATACCTTAGTGAGGAAATCAGGGAGGTGGGCAGGGGGGGAAGTAAATATTCATTATGGAAATGTTCTGCCCTTGTAAAGTACCATTAATTATAACAAAGCGACCAAATATATCTTTCACACAACTCAAGACCTTAAGTGGTAGGTTCTTTTTCACAAGAATTGCTACACCTCTACTTCTGGATGTAAATGATGAGAAAAACACTTGACCAAACCCCCCTTGTTGTAATTTCAGATGCTCCTTATCATCCAAATTAGTTTCTTGCAACAGGGTGATATCAATATTATTATTATTTTTTTAAAGACACTACCTTCTTCCTTTTAATGGGGTTATGGCTCCCTCTAATGTTCCATGTACATACACGCAGTCTGTTACCGCCATTGCACATTGACCATTCAATATCCAGACTGGATCTTACTGTAAAAGTGGGGTGGTACCTTTTTCCATGTGTGGAACTCTTTCCTATCTCACCGAGCATAAACAAACGATATGAACCCTGAACTCGAACTATACTAAACCCGAAAATGAAACATGTAAAGATCCAAAAGGGGGTTTTCCCACTAGCTAACATGCAGGGGATTTCAACTTTCCAATGTAGACTCTTAAGTCCGCATTGCCACTCAATAGCCTCATCCTTTATATACACTGTATATGGAAATGAAAATCAATAGAAGAAGATTGAGGCTCTTCCACCTAAAACCAAGCCTGGGCACCAACATGGATTCACACATATCTCAGCCTGAGCTATAGAGGCAGTTACTTTAGCAAGAAAAATAAGAAAGATACGAATATTACATAACCGGAGCACGTGACACCACTGTTTCATGATCAGATTACAATTTAATTAAAAAGTTATCCAATGCTGCTGAGGTGCAGCTCAAAGTTATTTACCCGAGAGAGTCAATAAACGCAGCAGCCTCTTCGGGTGTGTAGAGTTTTTTAGGCGATCCGTTGACCATAAATCTTCAATGTGGCCGGGTACAGCAGTGCGTAGCCCATCCACATTCTCCTGAGTCGAGCCTTCGCCTCATCAAACGCTTTGCGTCTTCGTACAACCGCCGTGGAATAATCATTGAAGAACGAGACCTTTGGACCTTTACGTTGACTACCATCAGAGCCGATGTTTCTAGCCGCATCCATGACGCGCTGCTTGTCGGTGAAGTTGTGGGACTTTATAGCCACTGGCCGTGGGCGCTGGTTGGGACCGGGTATCGGTGCTTGAGAGCGATGGGCTCTGTCCAGCTTCACACGACCAGCCTTAGTGTCCATTTGTAGTTAGCCAGGGATCCATTCCTCAAAAAAATTTACTGAACGTGTCCCTTCAGAATTTTCCGGGTGTCCCACAACACGAATATTGCATCGGCGTCCTCGATTATCCAAGTCGTCAATGTGCTCCGCCATTTCGCACACCTGTTTCTCAAGTGCTTTTATCTTAGTGTCCATAGATGTAATTGAAGTTTCCACTGTAGCAATGCTTCCTTCTGCCTCCTCAACACGTTTCACAACCCTCTGTAGTTCAGCTGAATGGCCTGCTATTGCTTCCAAGACCGTTTTTATCTTAACATTGATCACTTTAGTAATGTTATCAGTCATCTTGTGAATCACCAGGTCCTTTGTGCCTGGATCCGCAATGGTTTTAGCTTCGCTAACGTTAGCTAGCTCCTCCTGCACATCTACAGGGATGGTGGTTTTGGTCGAGTTCTTAGTAGTTCTGTTGGGCATGTTGTCTGAGATTTTTGAGAAATAGCCGTCAAGACTCATTGTAGGATAACTTATTTAGCCAATTCTGCCACTTTTTCAAGCTTGGAGATTAATGTAAAAATATACATTTACGAATGCCACGGGAGCTCGCTGAAACACAGTGTCTATGGTGCCAAAGTTTTTTTTTTTAATGGAAGCTTCTCTAATATCAAACATGTAAAGTGTGGTGTACCACAGGGCAGCTCCCTAGGCCCTCTACTCTTTTCAACTCATACCAATGACCTGCCACTGGCATTAAACAAAGCATGTCTGTCCATGTATGCTGATGATTCAACCATACACACATCAGGGTGGCCAGTGGCCAGTAATAAACTGGTCCTGAACATCTCTAAAACTAAGAGCATTGTATTTGGTCCTAATCATTCCCTAAGTTCTAGACCTCAGCTGAATCTGGTGATGAATGGTGTGTCTGTTGAACAAGTTGAGGAGACTAAATTACTTGGCGTTACCTTAGATAGTAAACTATTATTGTCAAAACATATAGAGTCTGGCTAGCTAGGTCTTCATCTCTGTCTGCTGTTAGCTAGTTTCTGGCTAGCTAGGTCTTAATCTGTGTCTGGTGTTAGCTAGTTACTGGCTAGCTAGGTCTTCATCTGTGTCTGGTGTTAGCTAGTTACTGTCTAGCTAGGTCTGCATCTGTGTCTGGTGTTAGCTAGTTACTGTTTAGCTAGGTCTTCATCTGTGTCTGGTGTTAGATAGTTACTGGCTAGCTAGGTCTTCATCTGTGTCTGGTGTTAGCTAGTTACTGTCTAGCTAGGTCTTCATGTGTCTGGTGTTAGCTAGTTCCTGGCTAGCTAGGTCTTCATCTGTGTCTGGTGTTAGCTAGTTACTGGCTAGCTAGGTCTTCATGTGTCTGGTGTTAGCTAGTTCCTGGCTAGCTAGGTCTTCATCTGTGTCTGGTGTTAGCTAGTTCCTGGTTAGCTAGGTCTTCAGCCAGCGTGGAGCAAAAGGGTGGAAAGGGCCGTTCAAAACTCTGACGCAGTTGTCAAATCATTACATCCATCAGTGCTGCTGTGAACTGCATCACAAGAGACATCCCAAAGGAAAGATATACGGTAGAAGAACACGTTATATCATTGATACAATTTCAATGTTGTTTGAGTTGCTTTGTTTATCACCAAATGTGCTTGAGATGATTTTACAACAACACTGCTCACTGCATCCGAGTTGCTTAACATAGGCGTTTCAAAGAGCTGTCAGTCAAGGTAAGCTCATGAATATTAGCTCCCCGCCCACTCAGCCTGTCTTTTCAAACTTCCTGGTAGTTAGCCATGAGAGAAAAAGTACTTTTCAGAATGACTGTTTAGGATCTTTAGTACAATACAATATGTTTTTCATAGTCCTTATTTTGAGGGCTTACACTAAAATATACTGGGTAGCTTAGCTGACCTAACTGCTGGGTTGCAGGCATTGGGTCACTTAGTTGGGTTGTTTTTTAAAAAGAGCAAGGTTGGTTCGTTGATGCTGGGTTATTGAGATATGAACCAGTAGAGGCTTGGCTTAGTAGGGGTGTGGCTTTCAGTCCTTTATGGCAACCCGTGAGAGTAAATGTCATTCCGGTTAATCTGTTCTTTTGAATTATTGTTACATATTATGGTCAAACACTAACACTTTTGTAGCTTTAATGAAGCTTATAGAAATGTTTTAGTTCCATAAAAATGTGTGAAGATTCCAATGTGATACCACAAATGGGATAGAAACCACTTTGTTGCAATATGTTAAAATTATCATATTAAAATATGTAATATATCAATGTACATGCAAAAACATAGATAATGAAACAAACAATTCTTAAACTGTATCTGTAATAGAGCATGCTGGGAAATATGCAAATGACACAAAACAAGCAAGTATAGTGTAGAGTCATTGTACCTATCTAAACTGCTGTGAAATATCTGTTCCATAAACAAACATATTGTGTTTTCAGCTGTTTGAAGCTGGTGTACGAAAAGTAAAAGTAAAACGGGAAGCATAGAAATTGAGCACATAGAACAGATCTACCGCTTCTTAGACTTGCTTTCATTGAGAATGACAGATCTAAAACACATATTTTCTATGTGAATTTGGTCGGGTTGAACAAAGAAGTTACATATTGCAGCTGTTGCACTCGGTGTTAAATTGAACATTGGATAATTTTCTGTCCACCATCTCTGGAGGATATCATATTCATTGGACTGTCTCTGGAGCTATGTCCTTCAAATATCAAGAGAGACAGTTCAATTTCAATGTCATGATGACTTCTATCAACTCCCTCCCAGCGGTCAGCCAGTCAGTGGGTGAGTGACACGTTCAATTTCCACTGTTTCACTTTCTCCTGACACAGTACAGCTGCAGCCTATCCCTTTCACCCCGGCGGTTGGATCAATCAGTGTAGCTCTGTGTCCGCTGGAGGCCAGCTACAGAACGTATTGGTCCGTGTAAAGGACACCCATATTATATCAGGCATTATCATTTCTATGGATGCAGCATTTGCATCACATTCAGCTCTGCACAGTGCAGCTGTAGCCCAGGCCTACGACTCGGTCCTCACGCTGCCCTTACCCTCTGGCCCTGACACGGAGGTTGGATCTGATTGGTTTGTTTATGACAGCTTGACGGACCGACCCTGAGCGCCTTGGCAGCCCGCGGCAACTGCCTCAACCTGGCCAGACGCGGCAATGCTGGTGTCCCTATTAGTTATAGAGCCTATATCTACTGTATAGTTCTGAATGCTCTGTCCTCGACACCTGCAAGTGACCAACAGAGAGAGAGAGATGATGAGACAGAGGGGTAAATAGAAAGAGAGCGAGAGAGAGAGAGAGCTTACGAGTCAGAGGTGGAAATAGAGAGAGAGACCTGATGAGGCAGAGGGGAAAATAGAGAGAGAGCTGATGAGTCAGAGGGGAAAATAGAGAGAGAGAGAGAGAGAGAGAGAGAGAGAGAGAGATGAGGAAGAGGGGCAAATAGAGAGAGAGAGAGAGAGAGAGAGCTGATGAGGCAGAGGGGAAATAGAGGGAGAGAGAGAAATAGAGGGAGAGAGAGAGAGAGAGAGAGAGATGATGAGCCAGAAGGGAAAATAGAGAGGGAGAGAGCTGATGTGTCAGAGGGGGAAATAGGGAGAGCTGACGAGGCAGAGGGGGAAATAGAGACTGGAAAACAGTCCATATGAGGCCTCTTCAACCTCAGGAGGCTGAAGAAATTTGGCTTGTCACCTAAAACACTCGTAAACTTCTACAGATGCACAATCGAGAGCCCTGTTGGGCTGTATCACCGCCTGGTACGGCAACTGCTCCGCCCAAAACCGCAAGGCTCTCCAGAGGGTAGTGCGGTCTGCACAACGCATCTCTGGGGGCAAACTACCTGCCCTCCAGGACACCTACACCACCCGATGTCACAGGAAGCTCAAAAAGATCATCAAGGACAACAACCACCTGAGCCAGCCTGCCTGTTCACCCCGCTGTCATCCAGAAGGCGAGGTCAGTACAGGTGCATCAAAGCTGGGACCGAGAGACTGAAAAACAGCTTCTACCTCAAGGCCATCACACTGTTAAACAGCCACCACTAACATAGAGTGGCTGCTGCCAACATGCAGACTCACATCTCTGGCCACTTTAAAACATTTAATAGATGGATTTAATAAAGGTATCACTAGTCGCTTTAAATAACGCTACTTTTATAATGTTTACATATCCTACATTACTCATCTCATATGTATATACTGTACTCTATACCATCTACTGCATCTTTCTGTAATACATGTATCACTAGCCACTTTAAACTATGCCACTTTATGTTTACATACCCTACATTACTCATCTCATATGTATATACTGTACTCTATACCATCTACTGCATCATGCCTATGCCGTTCTGTACCATCACTCATTCATATATCTTTATGTACATATTCTTATTCATCCCTTTACACTTGTGTGTATAAGGTAGTTGTTGTGAATTTGTTAGATTACTTGTTAGATATTACTACACTGTCAGAACTAGAAGCACAAGCATTTAGCTACACTCACATTAAGATCTGCTAACCATGTGTATGTGACCAATAAAATTTGATTTGATAGTGACTTTTAGTCAATGATTTATTTTACACTAGATGACTAATAGGGGCTCTGTGTTGAAGCCACCGTGCCTCCATCTTGGCACTCCCTCACCAGTGTAAAAAAAAAATATTTTATAAGCTATAGAAATAAATGTATTAATGTCTACATTTGTTTTTTCATAATTTATTCTATTACAAACACCTTAATTAATCATTTTAAATGATATTATATTACATAAACATTGAAAATGAAAATGAACACATATATAAAAACATTTTCCTTAAAGTAGAATTTTACTAATGTTACTGTCCCCACCACAACAAAAACATAATTAGATACATGTAATTTTGTCCTTGAAACATTGAATTTAAATACTAGAGAATTCCATTAATTCCTATGGAGGATTTCTCCTACTTGGCAGTGCCAATGTGGACGTCCGGTGGCTTCAAATCCCCTCAATGGCCAATACATAGCATCACATCATTGCTTTCAGTGCGCGTGTGTGCGTGCGTGCGTGCGTGTGTGTGTGTGTGTGAGAGAGAGAGAAAGAGAGAGCGAGAGAACGAGGAGAGAGAGAAAACACTTGGGAGAAGGAATTAATTTCCATACATTAGTGTAGGTCTATAACCTACATCATATCAAGATAACCATTGTGAATATTGGCAAAATATATAGAAATAATCGGCTATACTGAATTAAGCTATTCACTACACAGCCCTGACATGATCCCGGAACACATTTACCCAGGCCCATAATATAAATCAGTAGACATTGCATCCGTGTCACAGGGCGTCAATGCACACAATAATCAGAACATAAATGCAAATGCTACTGGATTGATTCAAATGACAGACACCTTGCAGCAGTAGCCTAGCAGCGGTAGCCTTGAAAGCAGCAGTCGCATCTCCTGCCAGGCAAATGCGCATAACCCAGTCGGCAGCAGCAGCGGAGAATTCTTCATTGTTTAGACTTAGACAATTCAATATCAGTCACTGCTCATTCTGCAATCGGCTACTCACCATTCAATCCGTCCAACATGCAAGGGCTCTGAAGTCAGCCAAGTCAAGGCAGATAAAAAAATAACAAATCGTGAGGATGACAGTGGCGCATAGCTTTACGGTTTGATGTAAAAATGTATCTTTGCCGTCGGCATTCAAATTCTCCTTATTGTGCTATTGACACCTGGTCTAGCGGTAAATGCTCCTTGTTCGGCCGACCGCTAGCCCTTTCGCAGGCTTCTTTAGTTCCAGTCCTATTGTCTCCGAATCGCTCCTGGATGAGAGGATCTGAGAGGAGAGACGGGGAACGCAAAGCTCCAGCCCCTTTTCCGCCTCAACCAATAGCAGTGTAGAATCGGTAGAAGCCTAGAAGCGCACCCTGCCTGCACGCCAGGACCGGAGCGACCGTCCTCGCTGTCTCCGTACAGATTAGCGACAACCGGGAAAGGGAAAGGGAGGAATGAGAAGGGAATTTATTGGTTGACTTTTGAAGGTATTGGGAGGGACTGTGAGGGCTATGGCATGACAGGGATTCAAGTCGTGGAAAGTGATGGGCTATATCTCAAAATTAGTAATAGGTATTTTTATAGTAGCCTAGGACTAGGACAAACTATTATTAACGCTATGATCAGCATCACCATTGGTACTGTTTCGAGCAATGCCAGCTTTGCCACTACACCCGTTGTTACAGGAAGGGGGCACAGTGGATGTATGACAACAATAGTCTTGTAACAAACTGTGTTTTCCTCTCCTCCTTTCCATCATCTTAGTTCAGGCTGATACAGGGACAAGATGTCATCCACTAGAGTAGAACTTTGCTATCACCTTGCCAGTACTTACAGATCACTGCAGAAGAAGGAAACGAGAGTGACTATTCAACTTTAGACTATCGTACCGGGTGCACTAAACTGTCATTGTGAGGTATGAAAAAAGCGAAATAAAAATAAAATGCTCATATTAATATATGTAAATAAGGTTAATTAAATCAATAACTTGCTAAAATCACATAACATTCATACAGTATATTGGCCATCTCTGAGACTCACTTAGAGAATTCCTTTGATGATACAGCAGTAGCAATACAAGGATATAACATCTGGGGAAGAGACGGATTGCCTATGGGGGAGGTGTTGCCGTATATGTTCAGAGCGGTATTCCTGTAATGCTTAGAGAGGATTTAATGCTGTTGAAGTGTTGTGGTTGCAGGTTCACCTGCCTCGTCCAAAGTCTATTCTTTTGGGGTGCTGCTATAGGCCATCAAGCTGCGCCTAAAATTGTGTATGAGATCATAAGTGGCATACCGGACACCCTTGCACGCCCAATAGCTCTGGGGGCCCAAGCACCTGTCATTGATGTCTATTTTTTTTTAAATGTAATAAATCATTTTGACAGTAACCTTCCAAAAAGTTATTAATTCATTCACCTTTTCAATTTCCAGATGTACTAGGAAGCTAAGTGTTTCTTTCGTGGGCTTCAAGAATGTGACCGAAAAAGTGCCTCAGGCCTTGAAAAGGAGTAATGAAAGTATAAGGGGGATATCAGCGAGCAAATGCTGTGGTCCAGGCTTCAACCGTGCCAGTGCAATGAGTGGAGCTTACTCCGGTGTCTAAAAGCTCCTATTAGACCGAGAGACTAATGTTGTTCTTTATGAGTTTTAGTTTAGAAAACGATATCCACAGAAACAACAGTCACAGGGATGGTAGAAACAGCTTGATTACCGATGTCAGGGGAACTGGGCAGCCGGAGTGCTTCATTCTCCTTAATTGTCTGGCTTCAACACGTTACGGAAATAAATTAACTGTATAGGAAGCTCTAGGACAGGTCATCTGGATACTGGACAGGCCAAAGATTTGCAGATGCAAACAGATTATCATATTTTTAGCGGACAACAGTTCTTGAGGGCTTGAACAGAACAAGCGTTTGAGTTGTGTAGTTGCAATATCAACAGTCCTTTATCTCTGGTATATCTTGGCATGCATCATTCAATACTACGTTTAAATTGTCTGCAGCGCAATGGACATACAGTATAATGCACAATGTTTCAGGAAAGACTGTATGTGTTTGCAATACTGAGTATAGAAAACAGTCGGGCCCGCAACCTGGACCTACAAGCTGTGGTAAAAACATTTGCACGCGAAAAAGGAGGACTTCAGGAGACCAGAGTCTCAAGTTTGATTTAATTTGATTTAGACCTAATTTAATGTACCCTTAATAGATCAGCCCATTTGTGTAGACTATTAGCCAGACGAAACCTGAGTTCAACAATAAATAGTGGCTGAATTTATCCTCTAGCATACAACTTTTTTCCTCATTGTTAGACTATTTGATGTGTAATTTGTATTTAAAAAATTATAAATAGCACCTAAATCGCACACTGTTCTTATCGACGGGGCTGCAGTGCAGCAGGTTGAGAGCTTCACGTTCCTTGGTGTCCACATCACCAACAAACTAACATGGTCCAAGCACACCAAGACAGTTGTGAAGAGGGCACGACAAAACCTATTCCCCCTCAGGAGACTGAAAAGATTTGGCAGAGGTCCTCAGATCCTCAAAAGGTTTTACAGCTGCACCATCGAGAGCATCCTGACGGGTTGCATTACTGCCTGGTATGTCAACTGCTCGGCCTCCGACCGCAAGGCACTACAGAGGGTAGTGCATACGGCCCAGTACATCACCGGGGCCAAGCTTCCTGCCATCCAGGACCTCTATACCAGGTGGTGTCAGAGGAAGGCCCTGAAAATTGCCAAAGACTCCAGCCACCCTAGTCATAGACTGTTCTCTCTGCTACCGCACGTCAAGCGGTACCGGAGCGCCAAGTCTCGGTCCAAGAGGCTTCTAACCAGCTTCTACCACCAAGCCATAATACTCCTGAACTGCTAATCAAATAACTACCCAGATTATTTGCAAATAACTACCCAGACTATTTGCAAATAACTACCCAGACTATTTGCAAATAACAACCCAGACTATTTGCAAATAACTACCCAGACTATTTGCAAATAACAACCCAGACTATTTGCAAATAACTACCCAGACTATTTGCAAATAACAACCCAGACTATTTGCCGGTACCCCCTGTATATAGCTCTGCTATTGTTTGTTATTTACTGTGTTTTCTAATAATTTGTTATTCTTATCTCTTACTTTTGTTGTTGGTATTTTCTTCAAACTGCGTTGTTGGTTAAGGGCTTGTAAGTAAGCATTTCACTGTAAGGTCTACTACACCTGTTGTATTCGGCGCATGTGACAAATAAAATTGGATTTGATTTAGTACATTACAGCATCTATATATTATAGGAACAATACATAATCTATACAGTATTGGTACATCCACAATACATTAGGTATTTTATTAGGATCCCCATTAGCTGTTGCAAAAAGCAGCAGATACTCTTCTTGGGGTTCAACACAAAACACAAAACATGAAACATAATACAGAACATCAATAGACAAGAACAGCTCAAAGACAGAACTACATACAATTTTGTATTGGCACACGCAGCCTACATATCAATGCCTACATATCATTGGCATACACACAAACTATCTAGGTCAAATAGGGGAGAGGCGTTGTGCCGTGAGGTTTTGCTTTATCTGTTTTTTTAAACCAGGTTTGCTGTTTATTTGAGCTGGAAGGAAGTTCCATGCAATAACAGCTCTATATAATACTGTACGCTTTATTGAATTTGTTCTGGATTTGGAGACTGTGAAAAGACCCCTGATAGGCATGTCTGGTGGGATAAGTGTGTCAGAGCTGTGTGTAAGTTGACTATGTAAACAGTTTGGGATTTTCAACACATTAATGTTTCTTATAAAAAGAAGAAGTGATGCACTCGGTCTCTCCTCTTAGCCAAGAGAAACGGGCATGCATATATCAGCCCTCTGATTACAATTAAGAGCAAAATGTGCCGCTCTGTTCTGGGCCAGCTGCAGCTTAACTAGGTCTTTCCTTGCAGCACTGGACCACACGACTGGACAATAATCAAGATTAAACAAAACTAGAGCCTGCAGAACTTGCTTTTTTTGAGTGTGGTGTCAAAAAGGTAGAGCATCCCTTTCTTCCTGACAGACCTCTCCCCTTATTTACAACCATTGAATCTATATGTTTTGACCATGACAGTTTACAATCTAAAGTAACGCCAAGTAATTTAGTCTCCTCAACTTGTTCAACAGCCACACCATTCATTACCAGATTCAGCTGAGGTCTAGAACTGAGGGAATGATTTGTACAAAATACAATGCTCTTAGTTTTAGAGATGTTCAGGACCAGTTTATTACTGGCCACCCATTCCAAAACAGACTGCAACTCTTTGTTAAGGGTTTCAGTGACTTCATTAGCGGTGGTTTCTGATGTGTATAAGGTTGAATCATCAGTATACATGGACGTACATGCTTTGTTTAATGCCAGTGGCAGGTCATTGGTAAAAATAGAAAAGAGTAGAGAGCCTCTAGAGCTGCCCTGCGGTACACCACACTTTACATGTTTGACATTAGAGACGCTTCCATTAAAGAAAATCCTTTAAGTTCTATGAGATAAGATAGCTCTGAATCTACGACATGGCAAATGTTGCCATAACATATATGTGTTTTAAACAACAGGTTATGGTCAATAATATCAAAGGCTGCACTGAAATCTAACAGTATAGCTCCCAAAATGGGCTACACAGAGGGCTAATATTAATAATATGCATGTAAATCTCTCCTGGCTCAAAGTGGAGGAGAGATTGACTTCATCACTACTTGCATTTATGAGAGGTATTGACATATTGAATGCACAGAGCTGTCTGTTTGAACTACTGGCACACAGCTCAGACACCCATGTATACCCCACAATACATGCCACAAGAGGTCTCTTCACAGTCCCTTCAAAGTCCATAACAGACTATGGGAGGCACACAGTACTACATAGAGCCATGACCACATGGAACTCTATTCCACTTCAAGTAACTGATGAAAGCAGTAAAATGTGATTTTAAAAAACAGATTAAAAAAACACCTTATGGAACTGTGGTGACTGTGAAGCAACACAAACATAGGCGCGCGCACACACACACACACACACACACACAATAACATGTGCACTATACACACACATACACAAGGATTTAGAACTGTACATATGTGGTGGAGTAGGGGCCTGAGGGCACATAGTGTGTTGTAAAATCTGTCAATGTGGTGTAATGTTTTTTTTAAAATGGTACAAACTGCCTTAAAGGTCCAGCCCTGTTCTGAGCCAATTGCAATTTTCCTACATCCTTTTATTGGCACCTGACCACACAACTGAACAGCAGTCAAGGTGCTACAAAATTAAGGCCTGTGGGACCTGCCTTGTTGATAGTGTTGTTAAGAAGGCAGAGCAGTGCTTTATTATGGACATATTTCTCCCCATCTTAGCTACTGTTGTATCAATATGTTTTGACCATGACAGTTTACAATCCAGGGTTACTCCAAGCAGTTTAGTCATCTCAACTTGCTCAATTTCCCCATTATTTATTACAAGATTTAGTTGAGGTTTAGGGGTTTAGTGAATGATTTGCCACAAATACAATGCTTTTAGTTTTAGAAATGTTTAGGGATAATTTATTCCTTGCCACCCACTCTGAAACTAACTGCAACTCTTTGTTAAGTGTTACAGTCACTTCAGTCGCTGTGATAGCTGACGTGTATACTGTTGAGTCATTCACATACATAGGCACTCTGGCTTAACTCAAAGTCAATGGCATGTCGCTAGTAAAGATTTAAAAAGCAAGGGGCCTAAACAGCTACCCTGGGGAATTCCTGATTCTACCTGGATTATGTTTGAGAGGTTTCCTCTGTGTTCTGTTAGACAAGTAACTCTTTATCCACATTATAGCAGGCGGTGTAAAGCCATAACACAAAAGTTTTTCCAGCAGCAGTCTATGATCGATAATGTCAAAAGCCACACTGAGGTCTAACAAGACAGCCCCCACAATCATTTTATCATCAATTTGTTTCAGCCAATCATCAGTCATTTGTGTAAGTGCTGTGCTTGTTGAGTTCCCTGTAAGCCTGCTGAAAGTCTGTAGTCAATTTGTTTACTGTGAAATAGCATTGTATCTGGTCAAACAATTTTTTCCAGAAGTGTACTAAGGGTTGGTAGCAGGCTGATTGGTCGGCTATTTGAGCCAGTAAAGGGGGCTTTACTATTCTTGGGTAGCGGAATGACTTTAGGTTGCCTCCAGGCCAGAGGGCACACACATTCTAGTGGGCTTAAATTGAAGATGTGGCAAATAGGAGTGGCAATATCATCTGCTATTATCCTCAGTAATTTTCCATCCAGATTGTCAGACCCCAGTGGCTTGTCATTGTTGATAGACAACAATAATTGTTTCACCTCTTCCACAATGACTTTATGGAATTCAAAAGTACAATTCTTGTCATTCATAATTTGGTCCGACGTACTTGGATGTGTAGTGTCTAGAGGTCGACTGATTAATCGGAATAGCCGATAATTAGGGCCAATTTCAAGTTTTCATAACAATCGGAAATCTGTATTTTTTCGACACCGATTTGGCCGATTTTTTATATATTTTTTACACCTTTATTTAATCTTTATTTAACTAGGCAAGTCAGTTAAGAACACATTCTTATTTCAATGACGGCTTAGGAACGGTGGGTTAACTGCCTCGTTCAGGGGCAGAACGACAGATTTTCACCTTGTCAGCTTGGGGGATTCAATCTTGCAACCTCACAGTTAACTAGTCCAACGCTCTAACCACCTGCCTCTCATTGCACTCCACGAGGAGACTGCCTGTTACGTGAATGCAGTAAGCCAAGGTAAGTTGTTAGCTAGCATTAAACTTATCTTATAAAAAACAATCAATCAATCAATCATAATCACTAGTTAACTACACATGGTTGATGATATTACTAGTTTATTTAGCATGTCCTGCGTTGCATATAATTGATGCGGTGCGTATCGTTGCTCCAATGTGTACCTAACCATGAACATCAATGCCTTTCTTAAAATCAATACACAGAAGTATATATTTTTAAACCTGCATATTTAGCTAAAAGAAATCAAGGTTAGCAGGCAATATTAACCAGGTGAAATTGTGTCACATTACGTTCATTGCACGCAGAGTCAGTGTATATGCAACAGTTTGAGCCGCCTAATTTGCCAGAATTTTATGTAATTATGGAATATTTAGACTGATGGATGCCACCCCTTAGATAAAATACGGAACGGTTCCGTATTTCACTGAAAGAATAAACGTCTTGTTTTTGAGATGATAGTTTCCGGATTCGACCATATTAATGACCTAAGGCTCGTATTTCTGTGTGTTATTATGTTATAACTACGTCTATGATTTGATAGAGCATTCTGACTGAGTGGTGGTAGGCAGCAGCAGGTGCAGGTGAAATGGCTAGCTAGTTAGCGGGGTGCGTGCTAATAGCGTTTCAAACGTTACTCGCTCTGAGACTTGGAGTGGTTGTTCCCCTTGCTCTTCAAATAAAAAAAATCTAATCAAATTTATTTGACACATACACATGGTTAGCAGATGTTAATGCGAGTGTAGCGAAATGCTTGTGCTTCTAGTTCCGACAATGCAGTAATAACCAACGAGTAATCTAACTAACAATTCCAAAACTACTACATTATACCCACAAGTGTAAAGGGATAAAGAATATGTACATAAAGATATATGAATGAGTGATGGTACAGAGCGGCATAGGCAAGATGCAGTAGATGGTATAGAGTACAGTATATATACATATGAGATGAGTATGGAAACAAAGTGGCATAGTTTAAAGTGGCTAGTGATACATGTATTACATAAAGATGCAGTAGATGATAGAGTACAGTATATACGTATACATATGAGATGAATAATGTAGGGTATGTAAACATTATATTAAGTAGCATTGTTTAAAGTGGCAAGTGATGTATTTTACATCAATTACCATCCATTCCCATTATTAAAGTGGCTGGAGTTGAGTCAGTGTGTTGGCAGCAGCCACTCAATGTTAGTGGTGGCTGTTTAACAGTCTGATGGCCTTGAGATAGAAGCTGTTTTTCAGTCTCTCGGTCCCAGCTTTGATGCACCTGTACTGACCTCGCCTTCTGGATGATAGCGGGGTGAACAGGCAGTGGCTCGGGTGGTTGTTGTCCCTGATGATCTTTATGGCCTTCCTGTGACATCGGGTGGTGTAGGTGTCCTGGAGGGCAGGTAGTTTGCCCCCGGTGATGTGTTGTGCAGACCTCACTACCCTCTGGAGAGCCTTACGGTTGTTGGCGGAGCAGTTGCCGTACCAGGCGGTGATACAGCCCGACAGGATGCTCTCGATTGTGCATCTGTAGAAGTTTGTGTGTGCTTTTGGTGACAAGTCAAATTTCTTCAGCCTCCTGAGGTTGAAGAGGCGCTGCTGCACCTTCTTCACGATGCTGTCTGTGTGGGTGGACCAATTCAGTTTGTCTGTGATGTGTACGCCGAGGAACTTAAAACTTACTACCCTCTCCACTACTGTCCCATCGATGTGGATAGGGGGTGTTCCCTGTGCTGTTTCCTGAAGTCCACAATCATCTCCTTAGTTTTGTTGACGTTGAGTGTGAGGTTATTTTCCTGACACCACACTCCGAGGGCCCTCACCTCCTCCCTGTAGGCCGTCTCGTCGTTGTTGGTAATCAAGCCTACCACTGTTGTGTCGTCCGCAAACTTGATGATTGAGTTGGAGGCGTGCGTGGCCACGCAGTCGTGGGTGAACAGGGAGTACAGGAGAGGGCTCAGAACGCACCCTTGTGGGGCCCCAGTGTTGAGGATCAGCGGGGTGGAGATTTTGTTACCTACCCTCACCACCTGGGGGCGGCCCGTCAGGAAGTCCAGTACCCAGTTGCACAGGGCAGGGTCGAGACCCAGGGTCTCGAGCTTGATGACGAGTTTGGAGTGTACTATGGTGTTAAATGCTGAGCTGTAGTCGATGAACAGCATTCTCACATAGGTATTCCTCTTGTCCAGATGGGTTAGGGCAGTGTGCAGTGTGGTTGAGATTGCATCGTCTGTGGACCTATTTGGGTGGTAAGCAAATTGGAGTGGGTCTAGGGTGTCAGGTAGGGTGGAGGTGATATGGTCCTTGACTAGTCTCACTTCATGATGACGGAAGTGAGTGTTAGTAGTCGTTTAGCTCAGTTACCTTAGCTTTCTAGGGAACAGGAACAATGGTGGCCCTCTTGAAGCATGTGGGAACAGCAGACTGGGATAAGGATTGATTGAATATGTCCGTAAACACACCAGCCAGCTGGTCTGCGCATGCTGAGAGGGTGCGGCTGGGGATGCCGACTGGGCCTGCTGCCTTGCGAGAGTTAACACGTTTAAATGTTTTACTCACCTCGGCTGCAGTGAAGGAGAGTCCGCATGTTTTGGTTGTGGGCCGTGTCAGTGGCACTGTATTGTCCTCAAAGCGGGCAAAACAGTTATTTAGTCTGCCTGGGAGCAGGACATCCTGGTCCGTGACTGGGCTGCTTTTCTTTTTGTAATCCGTGATTGACTGTAGACCCTGCCACATACCTCTTGTGTCTGAGCCGTTGAATTGCGTTATACTTTGTCTCTATACTGACGCTTAGCTTGTTTGATTGCCTTGCGGAGGGAATAGCTACACTGTTTGTATTCGGTCATGTTTCCGGTCACCTTGCCCTGATTAAAAGCAGTGGTTCCCGCTTTCAGTTTCACGCGAATGCTGCCATCAATCCACGGTTTCTGGTTTGGGAATGTTTTAGTCATTGCTATGGGAACGACATCTTCAACGCACGTTCTAATGAACTCGCTCACCGAATCAGCGTATTCGTCAATGTTTTTGTTTGACGCAATGCGGAACATATCTCAGTCCACGTGATGGAAGCAGTCTTGGAGTGTGGAATCAGATTGGTCGGACCAGCGTTGAACAGACCTCAGCGCGGGAGCCTCTTGTTTTAGCTTCTGTCTGTAGGCAGGGAGCAACAAAATGGAGTCGTGGTCAGCTTTTCCGAAAGGAGGGCGGGGGAGGGCCTTATATGCGTCACGGAAGTTAGAATAGCAATGATCCAAGGAGTCAAATAAAGTTTGTTCAGAGCCATCGATGTGTCTGCTTCTTGGGTAATATATACAGCTGTGATTATAATCGAAGAGAATTCCCTTGGTAGATAATGCGGTCAACATTTGTTTGTGAGGAATTCTAAATCAGGTGAACAGAAGGACTTGAGTTCCTGTATGTTGTTGTGACCACATGGGTAACGCTGCTTCGAGGGTTGCTGTTGTCGATGTGTGGCTGTTGTCGACAGAAGCTATACTGTTACACTGGCAATACTAAAGTGCCTATAAGAACATCCAATAGTCAAAGGTTAATGAAATACAAATGGTATAGAGAGATATAGTCCTATAATTCCCATAATAACTACAACCTAAAAGGAACCACCAGCTTTCATATGTTCTCATGTTCTGAGCAAGGAACTTAAACGTTAGCTTTCTTACATGGCACATATTGCACTTTTACTTTCTTCTCCAACACTTTGTTTTTGCATTATTTAAACCAAATTCAACATGTTTCATTCATGATTTGAGGCTAAATTGATTTTATTGATGTATTATATTAAGTTAAAATAAGTGTTCATTCAGTATTGTTGTAATTGTCATTATTACAAATACATTTTAAAAATCGGCTGATTAATCGGCATCGGCTTTTTTTGGTCCTCCAATAATCGGTATAGGTATCGGCGTTGAAAAAATCATAGTCGGTCGACCTCTAGTAGTGTCTGCATTTGTTGATGGCATGTCATCCCTAAGTTTGCTTATTTTGCCAATGAAAAAGTAATTACAGTAGTTGGCAATGTCAGTTGGCTTTGTGATGAATGAGCCATCTGATTCAATGAATGATAGAGCAGAGTTCGCTTTCTTCCCCAAAATTTCACTTAAGGTGCTCCAAAGCTTTATACTATGATTCTTTATATAATTTATCTTTGTTTCATAGTATAGTTTATTTGTATTTAGTTTAATCACATCATTTTTTTCTTTTTTTCTTTTCAGTACATTTGCCAATCAGTTGGGCTGCCAGACTTATTTTCCATACCTTTTGCCTCATCCCTCTCAACCATACCATTTTTTTTTTGCCACTAGAGATTCTGGTTAGAATCTAGGGGCCTCATTTATAAAAACGAACTTATGGTAAAATTTGATCTTAAGTATGACTTACGCAGAAACCCACGTATAAGTAGTTATTTATAAAACCTCACTTTGACTTGGAAATGATCTTATCTCTACGCAAAGTCTAGACTTGACGTTAGCGATTTTCCTGCTGGTTAAGTAAGGGTATTACGGTTTGGGATGGATTTGCATCCAAGGCTGGCGAACGTTACATTAGCTTTATGAACATTATGTTATCAAATACAGGTGTGAGAAATTAATTGCCAGACGCAAGGTGTTTTGAATTACAATCAGGATGCGATGTTCTATAAATAGTGTCAAATTAGTAAAAGTAACCATGGCTGGTCTTGTGTTATTGGAAGACACTGAAAACCGTGCTTTTAGAAAAGAGAGAGTTTTCGGGGACTGGAATTACTTTTTTGCTCATGATGATCCATGGCTTATAAATCGCTATCGTCTCCAAAGAAATGTTCAGTTAGATTTGTGCTCGGATTTAGCCCTTAATCTGTAAAGGAAGACACGCTGTTATCATGCCATACCCGTATCTGTCCAAGTACTGTCCACTCTGGGATTCCTCGCTACTGGGACATTCCACAGGGAAATGAGTGACAGGTCGGGTAATGAGTGACAGGTCAGGTATATCACAGCCATCATTCAGCCGCATCCTGCTACAAGTGATCGAGGCGATTCTACACTTATTGTCCACGAGATACATTAGTTTCCCATTTACAGCCGATGAACAGGCACACGTCAATGCCGAGTTTGTCCACTCATTTAATTTCACAGGGGTCATAGGTGCAGTATTTAATTTCACAGGGGTCATAGGTGCAGTATTTAATTTCACAGGGGTCATAGGTGCAGTATTTAATTTCACAGGGGTCATAGGTGCAGTATTTAATTTCACAGGGGTCATAGGTGCAGTATTTAATTTCACAGGGGTCATAGGTGCAGTATTTCATTTCACAGGGGTCATAGGTGCAGTATTTCATTTCACAGGGGTCATAGGTGCAGTATTTCATTTCACAGGGGTCATAGGTGCAGTATTTCATTTCACAGGGGTCATAGGTGCAGTATTTCATTTCACAGGGGTCATAGGTGCAGTATTTCATTTCACAGGGGTCATAGGTGCAGTATTTCATTTCACAGGGGTCATAGGTGCAGTATTTAATTTCACAGGGGTCACAGGTGCAGTATTTCATTTCACAGGGGTCATAGGTGCAGTATTTCATTTCACAGGGGTCATAGGTGCAGTATTTAATTTCACAGGGGTCATAGGTGCAGTATTTCATTTCACAGGGGTCATAGGTGCAGTATTTCATTTCACAGGGGTCATAGGTGCAGTATTTAATTTCACAGGGGTCATAGGTGCAGTATTTAATTTCACAGGGGTCATAGGTGCAGTATTTAATTTCACAGGGGTCATAGGTGCAGTATTTCATTTCACAGGGGTCACAGGTGCAGTATTTAATTTCACAGGGGTCATAGGTGCAGTTGCCTGCACGCATCGTCTGTAGATTAACATGTATATGTTAACAGGAAGAATTTCCATTCATTGAATGTTCAGATCATCTGCAATGCTCGTATGCAACTGCTCAATGTATGCTCCACGTAGCCAGGGCCTACGCACGACTCATTCATTCTGCGCCACAGCAGAGTAGGCGTCTAGATAGGCGTCTAGAAGCTGGTGAGAGTGGAGGCGGGTGGCTTCTCTGTGAGTTTTTCTTTTCTTCCATGTATAATAGCTTATTACCGGTGCAAAAATAATGTAACACAACGGTTTTACCCTATTACGTGGAATCTCACTCCCTTTGCCGATCCCCGCTACAATTTGGCGCAAGTTTGTGGAGCGTACCATCGGACTGCTGAAGGGCCTTGCTGCATCAGGTGAAAAACTCCTCTACAAGCCAGAGAAGGTAACTTCATTTAATAAAAATACAAAACTCGAATTTTATTTTAAAATGAATCAACTTAAAGCAACATATACCAACATTTTATATTTAGCATTTTATTGAAATTGCACACCCAAAGGATCTGACCAAATAGCTGAAAACAGTTTTTAACTTGGACCTCAGTTACTGAGATGTCATTTTGTAGCGATGCTAGTGTAAATTAATGGAATCAGCTGAATCCTTTTCCACTGGCATTGCAACAAAATGCGAACAGATTTCAAGGGGACATCTCAGTAACTATAGTGCCCATTAGTAGTGCAAGTTTGTTTGACAAGAACATTGGGGTGTGCAATTTCAAACCTAAATATAAAATGTTGGCCTGTTTTAAGAATTAATGGTTTCCCTCCAACCAATCAAAGTTGACAGGCATAATACTGGCGTGCGGTGTGCTCCACAACGTAGCCCTGAGGCCTGGTATTGAAATGGATGCAGAGATTAGAATGGACCCCCAAGAGCCTCCTAACCCACCATCCAATGGAGCACCTGCCCCGGCTGATGCAGTGAGAAGGAGGCAGCAGCTCATACAGAGATTGGTGGTAAGAAACAGAATGTCAGACAATATACAAAGCATAGATTTTTTATTCATGTTGTGGAAAACTTTCAACAATTGCATTATGTAAATTAACCAAAACCTTACGTATTATTCCGAGTTCAGTCACAAACTGCCCAACCAATGTGTTCAACACGTTCTGGGTTTTCAGGACTGAGGCGGTCAACACGCAAACTGTAGATGTGGACGCAGATGTGGATGAACCCTCGACACCTGTGGCCAAACATTCCCCCTCACTCCTGGCACCTGCGGGTCTGCTACTCTTACGAACCGGGGCCTGTGATAGAACAATTACATATTTACCTGGTTTATTTGATATTAATGGTTAACAATGAATATTTAACTTATAGTAAGACATTTTTGTCCTGCGTTTGTTTTCTCCACTCTAGTTCCCTGCAGCTGATCTGGGCGTATGGTCACTGAAGATGGTTTGAGCTGACAAATGGGTTAAAGACTGATGGTGATGGTCAGAATCACGTTCATCGTCGAAGGAATGAGCGTTACACCGAGGCGTGATTTCCTGCAAGACAGGAATGTCAGTGTTCTGCCATGGCCAGTGAAGAGCCCGGATCTCAATCCCATTGAGCACGTCTGGGACATGTTGGATCGGAGGGTGAGGGCTAGGGCCATTCCCGCTAGAAATGTCCGGGAACTTGCAGGTGCCTTGGTGGAAGAGTGGAGTAACATCTCACAGCAAGAACTGGAAAATCTGGTGCAGTCCATGAGGAGGAGATGCACTGCAGTACTTAATGCAGCTGGTGGCCACACCAGATTCTGACTGTTACTTTTGATTTTGACCAACCTTTGTTCAGGGACACATTATTCCATTTCTGTTAGTCACATGTCTGTGGAACTTGTTCAGTTTATGTCTCAGTTGTTGAATCTTGTTATGTTCATACAAATATTTACACATGTTAAGTTTAAAATAAACGCAGTTGACACTGAGAGGACGTTTCTTTTTTTGCTGAGTTTAATACTCTGCATTTGTGTAAAGGTTACGTTACTTGGTCCAACACTCAAGGGGGGGCGGGTCGACCAGCCTCATTATTACAATAATTAATCGATATTAAATAAAGATGATTGCTTGAAGAAATGACTAAATCTCTCTCAGTACTGAATTTCCACGACAGGCATCACGGACTTCATCCCTGTTTTTTCCATCGTTAACTTCTTATGGAGGTGGTCCCTGCACAGGGACCGCTCAGCGGAAATTTCAGAGCGCCACCTATAGTACTTGAGTATAGTACTCGATAAATCTCAAACTTTCATAAAAATACACATGCAAGGTACTGAATTAAAGCTACACTCGTTGTGAATCTAGCCACCAAGTCAGATTTGTAAAATGCTTTTCGGCGAAAGCATGAGAAGCTATTATCTGATAGCATGCACCCCCCAAAATACCAGCACGACACGTAAACAACAGATTTTGCGGTAGCCGGCGCTACCCAAAACGCAGAAATAAAATATAAAACATTCATTACCTTGGACGAGCTTCTTTGTTGGCACTCCTATACGTCCCATAAACATCACAATTGGGTCTTTTTCCCGATTAAATCCGTCATTGTATACCCAAAATGTCATTTGCTGAAGGCCAGTCTGATGCTGCAAAAAGTCAATTTACAAGACGCAACGTCACTTTTTAAAATTACAAAAGTCGCCTATAAACTTTTACAAATCACTTCAAACAACTTTTCTAAACCAACTTTAGGTATTAATAAACGTTAATGATGAAGAAAGGAGGGGCTTATTCGTGTTGTAATCAAGGATAAATTAATCTGAAAATGACAGCAATGGCGACATCGTGTGGAAGCTGTAGGCGTTTACAGGGGGTCCTCGCCTTTAACAATACATTGAATGGCGGACGAATATTTTTTGTTTGTTTTTGGTAAACAGTTTTACCAGGGATTTTTACTCCTAAACACGTTATGTTATAGCCACAGACCCGATTTAACCAGTTTTAGAAACTTCAGAGTGTGTTCTATCCACACATACTTATCATATGCATATACTATATTCCTGGCATGAGTAGCAGGACTTTGAAATGTTGCGCGATTTTTAACAAAAAGCTGCGAAAATTCGCATCATCCATAATTTAAGACTGTTTTCCTTCAGTCTGCTTCATGTTTTGTATCCTTTCCTACATATCTTCCTAGTGTCGTGTCTTTGGCATCATTAAAGTGAAGACTTATTTTTTCAAATCAATTCTCTGTAATTATTATTACGTGATTCAACTAATCATGTAAATGCAAGTAACCAGGAAGTCGGGGCACCAAGAAAAATCTTCAGATTACAAAGTTATAATTTTCCTAATATAACTTTTCAGATATTTTAATATCTGACCAATTAGTCTTCTAATTAATAAATCATTCTTTACCTCACGTTAGTCTCATTCCAAACGTCGTAAGATGTTAGTTATCTGCACGAACCCAGCCTTCACTATGAATCATCCATACATCAATTGTCTTAATCATTTATTTACTAAATAAATAAATAATCACATAAATGCATAACAAAGAAACAGTAGAAACGGTTACAAGGAAATGATAGGGGATGTGCCCTAGTGGGCTAAACCGATATGACGGCTTGGTGGACTAAAGGAAGTGAGAAGGGCGTGAAAGACAGAAGTCACTACACAGTTGATAATTATATTAATTGAAATGCTAATCCTTTGCACATGAACTCTCACTCATTCGGGAAATATTGCAATCAATATATATATATATTTACGCTCAGTGTGTCATCATGATCTCTGTTGGAATCGTCCGTCTTTCTGTTGGAAAGTTCATCTGAACATCTCTTTGTGTCCCTGGAGTCTTTCGAGGTTAGAATAGATACTTCAGAGTGACATTCAGAAATGTTTTTATAGATGAGATGTTTTCGGGGATTGTCGGTCTTCGCATTCCAGGTCGACATCAATTCTAGCTGCAGACTAATAATTAGTATAGAAGATTTGCTCTTATTCTGTCGATATCGATAGTCTCAGAATTGAACCATTTCCACCAGTCCAGCCAATGCTCCACGTGGTTTGGTTAGGATTTCAACAACCGCTACAACCTTAGCTCCCTCAGATGACAGAGGAATGCAAGGTCTCTTCTCAAACCTTAGCCCTCTCGGTAATCGGGACGCATGGTCTGCAGATGATTTCTCTAGGTGGGTTTTTTATTCGTAACTGAAGAAAAGGCTGTCCCATGACGCCAGATCAATGTCTGTGCTCATGCGGGCCAATGACTTAGTTAACTTTAAAGGGAATTGGATTCTCTTTCATAAAAACAGTTTAAAATCACATTACATGATTTCACAAATAGTTTCATCTTTACTCATTCATTTTATACAACAATTAGATACAAATCTCATAACGGAGACTCTTGTATAAACATAGTTATGGTAATGTGGCTGTATTGTCTCTCAATGTGGTCATAAACATTAAACACAATGGACCAGTCGTAGCTGGATTCTCCACCGACCGTTTACACATTCTCCAAAACATGGACATTGTTCCGTTCTCAAGTTCTGTGATGTAGAAGGAGTTCCTTTGTTCTCTCTATGAACCCTCTCTCTATACTGCATGGCCCTGAGGAGAGTCTCCTCATGGAATTTACGACCTGAGATAACAGAGCCTGGGTGTAGGAGGGATAGAGGGGTGGTGAGAGAGAGGGGGAGGGTACTCGCTATACCCAAAGAGGGCCACATTATGACACTAATATTGCCATACCTGTATCGTGACAACCCTAGGAAGGAGTACACACCGTGGCTGTACTGTATCGTCGAGCTGAACTTTGACCCTTCTAACTCCTCCTCTTCCTGCTTCTCTTGCCCCTCTGGACCAATGGCTGAGCATGTTCTTACACACCACTTCTTCAGGTAACCAATCAGCTCCTCCACATTGACGCTGTTCTTCATTCCTGCAGGGAAAAGAAGCAGGAGCCGGACTGATGGCGCCATTTTGATTAGTCGTTTTTTGTTGTTGTAGTACTTACATACTTTCTTACCCAGAATCCTGGTGAACTCGCTGGCGATCCAGATAGCTGACGTGTCCCAAGTAGACTGTACACCTCAGGTGAGAACTTTGTCACCAAGTCTTCCTTCTCCCTCCCCCTGCCCCCTGTCCCTGACTGCAGACGATAGGCCAGCACCCAGGGAAGGCGGGACAGGAGGTGGGAGAAGGAAGACTTGGTGCTCGTCTACAATATTGTATCTGTTAAAATCGGAATGAGTTCAGTAGTTGTTTAGAGGAAAACTGAATCATGTGAATTAACAACTGATTGGAAGAGATGAATGCAATGTGATAATGCTCAGTATCACATCTCTATGTGGCATCATATGACTCAGTAGACATGAATGGTAGAAGACCATCACTTCTCCCAGCTAAAGTAGCTGCAACTCCACAGGCCAAGATAGTAAAGTATTAAAACATTACACGCGTGAAGCGGTGCACAGCCTGAGGGCCAGAGGAGGGGGGGAGGGAGACAGACAGACAGACAGACAGACAGACAGACATGACATGGCAGACAGACATGACATGACATGACATGACATGACAGTGGGAGGGAGGGAGGACCGGGTGAGAATTCAATTCTGTCCTGTCCTTTCAATGGGACTGCATTTCTGTTCATTAAATAGAGCACTTCCACGTCCTGGATTTCAAATTATTATAAGAAAGTACACACAGATGCAAAAAAAATGAAGGGAGAGGAGTGAAAATACAAGTGAGTAATCGTTAGATTGAGAAAAAGAACAAATGGATTTCTCAAAACCTAACTCCCCCAAACACAGCAGAGATTGGGCTGGATTAGGGCGTCTCGGTGGCAGATTGCAGGGATTGGGCTGGATTAGGGCGTGTGTGTGCGTGTGTGTGTACATTTGTGAATGTTTTTGTCATACTTTGGGTGAGTGCAGAGGGTTCAGTGACAGAGGAGGAGAGGACTGCGTTACCCAGTGTTCCAGTGTGACAGAGGAGAGGACTGAGTTACCCAGTGTTCCAGTGTGACAGAGGAGGAGAGGACTGCGTTACCCAGTGTTCCAGTGTGACAGAGGAGAGGACTGAGTTACCCAGTGTTCCAGTGTGACAGAGGAGGAGAGGACTGCGTTACCCAGTGTTCCAGTGTGACAGAGGAGAGGACTGAGGTACCCAGTGTTCCAGTGTGACAGAGGAGAGGACTGAGTTTCCCAGTGTTCCAGTGTGACAGAGGAGGAGAGGACTGAGTTACCCAGTGTTCCAGTGTGACAGAGGAGAGGACTGAGTTACCCAGTGTTCCAGTGTGACAGAGGAGAGTACTGAGTTACCCAGTGTTCCAGTGTGACAGAGGAGGAGAGGACTGAGTTACCCAGTGTTCCAGTGTGACAGAGAGAGGACTGAGTTACCCAGTGTTCCAGTGTGACAGAGGAGAGGACTGAGTTACCCAGTGTTCCAGTGTGAAAGAGGAGAGGACTGAGTTACCCAGTGTTCCAGTGTGACAGAGAGAGGACTGAGTTACCCAGTGTTCCAGTGTGACAGAGGAGAGGACTGAGTTACCCAGTGTTCCAGTGTGACAGAGGAGGAGAGGACTGAGTTACCCAGTGTTCCAGTGTGACAGATGAGAGGACTGAGTTACCCAGTGTTCCAGTGTGACAGATGAGAGGACTGAGTTACCCAGTGTTCCAGTGTGACAGAGAGAGGACTGAGTTACCCAGTGTTCCAGTGTGACAGATGAGAGGACTGAGTTACCCAGTGTTCCAGTGTGACAGATGAGAGGACTGAGTTACCCAGTGTTCCAGTGTGACAGATGAGAGGACTGAGTTACCCAGTGTTCCAGTGTGACAGAGAGAGGACTGAGTTACCCAGTGTTCCAGTGTGACAGATGAGAGGACTGAGTTACCCAGTGTTCCAGTGTGACAGAGAGAGGACTGAGTTACCCAGTGTTCCAGTGTGACAGATGAGAGGACTGAGTTACCCAGTGTTCCAGTGTGACAGAGAGAGGACTGAGTTACCCAGTGTTCCAGTGTGACAGATGAGAGGACTGAGTTACCCAGTGTTCCAGTGTGACAGATGAGAGGACTGAGTTACCCAGTGTTCCAGTGTGACAGATGAGAGGACTGAGTTACCCAGTGTTCCAGTGTGACAGAGAGAGGACTGAGTTACCCAGTGTTCCAGTGTGACAGAGGAGAGTACTGAGTTACCCAGTGTTCCAGTGTGACAGATGAGAGGACTGAGTTACCCAGTGTTCCAGTGTGACAGAGGAGAGGACTGAGTTACCCAGTGTTCCAGTGTGACAGAGGAGGAGAGGACTGAGTTTCCCAGTGTTCCAGTGTGACAGAGGAGAGGACTGAGTTACCCAGTGTTCCAGTGTGACAGAGAGAGGACTGAGTTACCCAGTGTTCCAGTGTGACAGATGAGAGGACTGAGTTACCCAGTGTTCCAGTGTGACAGAGGAGAGGACTGAGTTACCCAGTGTTCCAGTGTGACAGAGGAGAGGACTGAGTTACCCAGTGTTCCAGTGTGACAGAGAGAGGACTGAGTTACCCAGTGTTCCAGTGTGACAGAGGAGGAGAGGACTGAGTTACCCAGTGTTCCAGTGTGACAGAGAGAGGACTGAGTTACCCAGTGTTCCAGTGTGACAGAGGAGAGGACTGAGTTTCCCAGTGTTCCAGTGTGACAGAGGAGAGGACTGAGTTACCCAGTGTTCCAGTGTGACAGAGGAGAGGACTGAGTTACCCAGTGTTCCAGTGTGACAGATGAGAGGACTGAGTTTCCCAGTGTTCCAGTGTGACAGAGGATGAGAGGACTGAGTTACCCAGTGTTCCAGTGTGACAGAGGAGAGGACTGAGTTACCCAGTGTTCCAGTGTGACAGAGGAGAGGACTGAGTTACCCAGTGTTCCAAGTTGGTTTCCAGTAGCTCCAGCAGGGTTTGTCTATGCTCCACAAGGACAGGAGCAGGCAGCTGAGCCGTGACCAGGGAGAGGGGCTCGTGGCTGGTGTAGTCATCTAGAACGCACCCCTCCTCTGGTTCTCTGGCGCTGCCTGCTCCTCATGGCCACAACTCAATCTCCACGGCCCACGGACTGGAGACCTGGGAGAGAGGGGAGGATGGAGGGGGAGAGAGAGATAGTCAATCTCAGATGTGTGGACCTGTGAGTGACTCGGCCACAACAGAGGAGGTCTGTAGTTGTGTTTGGGAGGGCTGGGTTGGACCAGACAAAACCGTTAAATTGATTTCATCTCGTAAGAATGAGGAAGCCGTCAAATGAATCACACGTGAATCCCATTGACGATCCCTTTCCTCCCCAGGGTCTAAAACAGACATTATTAATCTATCGCCTAAAAGAGTGCTTTACATCAGTCACCTCTGAGGCATGTCCATCCATTAAGCATGGGAAGATTAGTCATGCCTTGGAAACAGTCCTATGTTATGTTCATCTCTAAGGCATTCATAAATCACTTTAGCCTTAGTCAAATAGTCATTGCTGCTGATGTGTGACTCAATGATATCCTATCCATATGATACTTTTAACCAGAGCACTATGTGTGGAATCTGTTGATCATCTATAGACTATTCTAACCTTAGCCCCTAGCCAGTCACCACATCCACAAACAGGACTTCTGATGTACTGGTAAATACCACCCACAGTTTCTGGTGGGTTCTAACTGGCTGAAGGTCACTAGGCAACCAGTCAATATTGTGTCTGTTAACACAGATCAAAACCTTTTAACTCACACTACCGGTCAACAGTTTTAGAACACCTACTCATTCAAGGGTTTTTCTTTATTTTTTACTATTTTCTACATTGTAGATTAATAGTGAAGACATCAAAACTATGAAATAACACATATGGAATCATGTAGTAACCAAAAAAGTGTTAAACAAAATCTTCAAATAGCCACCCTTTGCCTTGATGACAGCTTTGCATACTCTTGGCATTCTCTCAACCAACTTCACCTGGAATGTTTTTCCAACAGTCTTGAAGGAGTTCAGATTTTAGTACGGTTCGACATACCAATTAGGATCTGGCAAAAAATCCTTGAATCAGTTATAGAACACATTGCTCTTTATAGTTGTGAGGTCTGGGGTCCGCTCACCAACTAAGAATTCACAAAATGGGACAAACACCAAATTGAGACTCTGCATGCAGAATTCTGCAAAAATATCCTCTGTGTACAACGTAAAACACCAAATAATGCATGCAAAGCAGAATTAGGCCGATACCCGCTAATTATAAAAATACAGAAAAGAGACGATAAATTCTACAACCACCTAAAAGGAAGTGATTTCCAAACCTTCCATAACAAAGCCATCACATACAGCGAGATGAACCTGGAGAAGAGTCCCTAAGCAAGCTGGTCCTGGAGCTCTGTTCACAAACACAGACCCAAAAAGAATTCAAAAACAAATCCGATTTTGATAAACTCCCATATCTATTGGGTTAGGTTTCCCTTTTGTACTTTAACCATTTGCACATTGTTACAACACTGTATATATACATAATAATGACATTTGTAATGTCTTTATTCTTTTTGAACTTTTGTGAGTGTAATATTTACTGTAACAGATAGCGAGGCAGACAAACAGACAGAGAGAGAGACAGGCAGACAGAGAGGGAGAGAGAGAGGAAGAGAGTGAGCGAGAGAGAGAGACAGAGAGAGAGAGCGGGCGAGAGAGAGAGAGAGACATAGAGAGAGAGAGAGAGCGAGAGAGAGAGAGACATAGAGAGAACCAGACAGACAGATAGAAAGAGAGACAGAGAGAAAGACAGAGACGGAGAGAGAAACAGACAGACAGGGAGGGAGAG